>NW_025334326.1:0-300000 GCF_014858855.1 Bufo gargarizans
GATGTCACATAGCATGACAGTATTTCTGAATATTGGATTGTTTTGCCTGCATTTTATGTGTTTACCAGTCTTATATAATTTTCTGTTTTATCTTAAGGGTTGTGTGTGAGGTTGGACCAGCACATTATGCTCAGTCTGGAATCATTAATATAATGGTAAATGGGAAGGAAGGAATCTCGCCGAATAGTTTTACCTTTACCTACCAGGTACAGTTTTCAGATCTTTTATTTCTGGTTGTTTCTTATGTGTTACATCTAACCAATGAATATAATTTTAATAGGGGATTTGTCAAGTTTACAACAGTGGGACCCTGTGCAGCATCCAGCAAACATCAACACTTTATTATGGAGTTTGTAGTTTCCATATACGCTTGTAAGTGTTAAAGCGGTTATCCCATCTTAGACAACGGGGGCATATCGCTAGGATATGCCCCCATTGTCTGACAGGTGTGGGTCCCACCTCTGGGACCCGCACCTACAAGGAGAACGGAGCAGAGAAAGTTGAAGAGGGTGCACTACACTTGCGAAGCCGCCCTCCATTCATTTCTATAGAGCCGCCGAAAATAGCCGAGCGCTGGCTCGGCTATTTCCATCGGCCGTATAGAAATGAATGAGAGCGGTGGCCGCATATGCGTGGTGCGCTCCCATTCACTTCAATGGGAGAGTCGGGGAGCTGCGCCTGGTGGTGGACGGACCCCGGGAAACCCTCCCCGGATCTGCTCTCCTTGTAGGTGCGGGTCCCAGAGGAGGAACCCGCACCTATCAGACAATGGGGGCATATCCTAGCGATATGCCCCCATTGTCTAAGATGGGATAAATCCTATCAAGTGCAATGCAGATATGACCAAGAGGAAATTGGGTTATGTTTGCACTTACTGCTTGTCAGTATTTTCCTTTCATAATTCATTTGGTCAGTATACTTCTTTGGCATATATTATTTCTGTTCTATCAAAGGTTTGTAATGTAAAACTTGAGCAGATGAAAGTTTAGATTTTTCAATGGCAGTCCTGTTGTATCTTTAACATTGCCGGGGAAGTGACATTAAAGAATGTCCCAGGATGTGATCTACGATCATCAAGATTCAGCTGCAGTTACGCTTCCCCAATCCCTATCATGACTAGAGGCAATGCAAATGAGTATGTGAGTTGCAGACTGATGCTGACACCGCTGCAGTGGCTGCTTCCGATCTGAGCTCTGTGCATCCTTTGTGTCAGAGGATACTGTCAGCCTCAGATGAGGGTACCAACAAGCTGTCTACTTCTCTTGGCTCCCCTCCTAGTACATACAGGAAGTGTGGAATTTCTGATGCTCTCTGGCACGGTAGCTTCAGATCAAAGCTGACATCCGCCCTTTTGGGATTGCTCAGAGCTTCTGTGCGCCTCTTCTTTCATTTATAAGATATGATAATATGGTTGTGTGTAACTTTACTGAAAGTTTTCAATTGAATGCATAATTTCTTCCAGACAATTATGGATAGGGAAAATTAACAGAAAAAAAATGATAATACAGTGTTTTCTGGAAATATATAACTTTTATATTCCAAACCAGAGAGGTGAAAATTGAGCTGTCCCTGTCAGTCAGGTGCATGTAGTTGGTTCATGCTATGTATAATTAACCCACAAGCCAACTTAAATTGACCGGTAATCTGGTCAGTTATCAGGGATTTTCTATAAAACAAGTGATTGCTATTGCAGAGGCGACTGCTCCATGGAAATGCAATCCCCATCTCTGCTGACGATCAGGCAATTATTGGGAACACTTGGTTCATTCTTGGTAGTTTCCTGAAAAACATTGGTCTATGTAAAAGGACCTTAAAGGGGTCATCCCACAAAAAACATTCTTTAGTTTTCAAACCAGCACCTGGATCTGAATACTTTTGTAATTGCATGTAATTAAGAATTTAACATAGCCACTGAGTTATTCAATAAAATGTATCTGTATAGCGCTATCTGCTTTGTTTTTTTCTTATTTCTTTGTCCTGCTCACTGAGATGGCCGCACGTGCTCAGTTTCACCCTTCAGCTGCCTCCTGAGCTGTGATAGGGAGAGCATGGACACGCCCCCTGATCTGTGATAGGGAGAGCTGAGACACGCCCCCTGAGCTGCAGCAGAAAAGACACACACCCTGATCTGTCAGATTGATATTAATCTAGCAGAGCAATGAATGGCAATATCTCTGGATCCATGTGAGGTACAGGGCTGGTTCTAGGTTAGTTATAAAGAGATTGGCATGCCCCTGATTTTTCATTTTTTACATTATTCATGGGATAACCCCTTTAAGGCTGTAAGTTCACATTCAGGTTTTAATCAGGTTTTAATCAGGTTTTGTTCAGATTTTCAGTTTTGAGGCTAAAACCAGGAGTGGATTCACAAAAGACAAGTAGAATCTCCCTGTTACTTTCTCTACCTTAACCCCTTTGCAACCAGCCTGTTTTGATCCTTGTGACCAAGTAATTTTATTAATTTATTCATTGTTGCATTCCAAGAGCTATAACTTTATTTTTCCTTGGTGTAGTCGTATGAGAGCTTGTTTTTTGCAGGAAAAGTTAGTTTTTAATGGTACCATTTTAGGTTATACATAACTTACTGATCAACTTTTATTAAAGGGTGGTCTCACCTCAGTCATTGGTGGCATATCTTAGCCAGGGCCGGTGCAAGGATTTTTGCCAACACAAGCGAAGCAACATTTTGGCGCCCCCCCCCCCTCGCAGCTCACCTGGCCCTGGTCCCGTCTTCAGCAGCTGGCTTCTCCTCTGTGTGGTCCTGGTAATCTTTTCTCTGCTTCAGAAACTGGTTTGAGGACCGTATTTTTCGCCCTCTGAGACACACACCTAGGTTTTAGAGAAGGATAATAAGAAAAAAATATTTTCCATTACACCTCAGGTCAGACCAGCAATCAGACCCCCAATGTTCATCAGATCTCAGCTCACAGCCACAATCAGACCCCCAATGTTAATCAGACCTCAGATCAGACCCCCATGTCAGACATCATGCCGCCATGTCAGCCATTAGCCCCCCATATCAGCCATTAGCCCCCCATATCAGCCATTAGCCCCCCATATCAGCCATTAGCCCCCCATATCAGCCATCAGCCCCCATGTAAGCCATCATGCCCCCTGTAAGCCATCATGCCCCCATGTCAGCCATCAGCCCCCATGTCACATTTCTCCCCCTGCATGTCAAATCACCCCCCTATGTCACATTTTTCCGCCCTCCCCCAGTGTGCGCCCTAAGGCAGCCGCTTGGTCTGCCTTATGGTAGCACCGGCCCTGATCTTAGCAATACCAGAAGTGGGACCCACTCTTATCTCCATAAAGGGACCCCGAAAGTGAACAGAGAACTGCTGCACGTGGCGGCCCTCCATTCATATGGGAGTTCCGAAAATAGCTCAGCTATTTCCGGCAGTCCCATAGATCTGAATTGTGCTGTTGCCGCGCCTGAGTGGTGCGCTCTCTATTCAATTATATGGAGCTTTCGAAAATAGGCGAGTGCACTTGCTTGGCTATTTTCATAGCTCCCAAAGAAGTGAATGGATTGCACACTGTGCATACGCAGTGCACCCTTATTCACTTTGGGGACCCCATTCTAGAGATCTCCGCTGGGAACTACACATATCTGACATTGGTGGCATATCCTAGTGTTTTTTAAATTTTACTGCTTTTGCACAATAATAAAAAAATAAAAAATTTCTTCGCCACAGGATGCCGCAATAACAAATATGTGGTGGAAATTTTATCTTTGCAGTTTTCTCTGTTGAAAAGCTGTATTTTTAAAATTTGATTTTTTTGTTTACTTTGTGGTACCATGCCTCTGTTCCGCACCGCAGTTCTAGATTGCGAACCCATTCAAGTAAATGGGTCTACATCCATGATGCAGTGAGCACACGGGCGGGGCCTGTATATTGCGGACCCGCTAGTGGCGGGTCGCAATACGGGTCATGGCTGTCAACAGCCGTATGCTTAAGGCCTAATACGGGTTTACTGCTCGTGGTCTCCCATTTCAATGGTATAGAAGCCCTGATCCGGGTCATTAAACCCCTTTGATGCCATGGTTAATAGCTATAGCAATGTGTCCTATGTATTTGCATGTCAGCCTGGGGCCTAATAAACTCCTGAGGCTGACATACAAATACATAGGAGACATTGTTATAGCTATTGGCCATGGCATCTAAGGGGTTTAATGACCCTGATCAGCGCTTCTATACCATTGAAATGGGAGACCACGAGCCCCCATTTTCATGATTGGCGGGGTCTGACCACTGGGGCTCTGGACAATCAGTCACTTATTTGCTATCCTGTGGATAGGGAATAAGTTGTTGTGAGGATAATCTTAACTGTCGCCATGAAAATGCAGATTGCAGAATGTGTTAGAGCAGGAGGAGCTGAGCAGACTTTTATATAGTTTTATAGGAAATGATTCAGCAAAATTTGTAATTTATTCATTTGAACCTCTGCTATTTCTTTGATTAGTTGCCCAAGTGAACGGTCTTGTCAGTGATTCAGAGCCTTCCCCGTATAAAAGTGTATTCGTACATAGCTGTCAATCACTGAAAAGACCTCACACTGAGGCTACTGACCTCAGAAACAGCAGAAATTACACGTTTTCCTTGAAGAGAAGTGGGACAGAGGAGCTGTAATTACACCTGCTCAACTCTGCAATGTCGATGGCGTGTGGGTAAAAAGTGAGGAGAAGGCAGCCCTCGCAGGAAACAGCTCATCAGCGACTGTGCCGTAGTCACTATCGACCATGGCATTTGGGGGGTTAAATGATCGGGATAGGAGTTATCTCCAATCCCAATCATTGCTAGGGAGTCAGCTGTATTACACATCTGGTACCTGCCGTGTTAGGAGTGGGCCTACCTCACCACTGAAATGTGTTTAACATGGTGCATTCAGGATGGGGTCAACTACCCAGAAAGAATGAATGCAGTTACTTTCCAATTTCCATGCAGCCACCACAGGGAAATAATAGGCATGGCACAGTGCCCATTCCAGCCAGTGGTCTACAGGACAGTTCCAGAGGGAGCGACCCTCTTTTCAAACACTTTCCACCTTAGCGAAGAGATAAGAGACCAATCAGAGGACCCCTCTCTAATAACTCCCTATAAGGTGCATGAGAAAGTGCTATCTACATGGGAGAACTCCATTCATTTGATATGAAATCTAACTAAAGGACTTTTTTTTTTTTTCTTTTCCTCACCACTTCTAGGAACCAGAGCCGACATCTCTGAGACCCGTTGAAGGAGTGCTTGCTGGAGGAACGCATGTTACAATATCCGGAAATAATCTAGAAACTGGATCAAAAAATGATGTCCAAGTGTCCCTCGACGGTTTCCCGTGTAAAGTGTATGTAGTATTACCTTGCCTCTATACTATGCAGCACTCCTTCTTTTATAATACTGCCATTCTTATCTTGTTGTGTACAAATACACTCTGAATTTGAAGCGCAAGCAGGCAGAAGTACTAGGAATGCTTCATATATGGGTCATACTCTTGCAGAGAGTTGCAGAATCTTGACTAGGACATGAGCATTAATTAGGAGAGAAGGGAATTCACAGACTGCCTGGATAGACGGAGGCGAGGAACTGGTTAGAGCAGTGTTTTGGGAAGTTTACAATGGAGATTGGCTGCACACCAAATGCCAGCCAAATTATGTCTGAGAGGTTCCACTAATCAGGGCAGCAAATTACACGCACATCGAAAACATACTACCTTTTAGACCTGGTTTAGTGTTTTTGTCTTTTACAGATATTTTAACTCTAGATGATAGTTACTTATGGATTTAATACTGTGTTTGCCGACAGAGACTACATAAATATCTTAACAGGCAACCAAATCTCATTGGCTTAAACAAAGACATTTTGTTATAAGAGCTGGTTATAATTACAATTAAGCGGCATGTGTCAGCAATATGGCAGTGGTTGTATTTTAGGATTGAAGACGATGCATGATGTAGTTAATTCTGAGAGGGTCAATAGCTAATTGGAATGCTGTGTGAATGAAGGGGTTACTGTGCTGCTCACCAGAACCTTTGACTTCAAGCTGTGCTAGAGAACTTGCCAAATTGTTCCAGCTGTCCCTGTTGTATTCCGAAGCTTTGCTTAGAGATTTGCCAATTTGGCTGAAGAGAGATACAGTGATTAGTAACAAATGCTCCATGATTTTCAATTCCCTTTTAAATTATAAGTAACATCAGCCAATCCCACTCCAGCTAATTTTTACGTCTGCACATCAAACAAGGCATTTTAGATGCTCTGGTCCCCAATATGTAAGGGGACATGGCGCTTCATTATCTTTGTCTACAAGAAGAAAAAAAAAAACTTTCTCACATCAAAAGTGTAAACTATCATTTAGTACGGTGATATTCCTTACTCCAGCATCCCATAATCCAGGAGGTCCTGTAATCCATCTCTTAGGACAGTACTGCAGTATACTGTGGATTCAGAACACTGAGCAGAAACTGTCTAGAAAGTATGTCGCTAATATTTCTCTACCCTTAGCTTTCTATGGCCATTTTAAAAGGTCTCCTGCAGATGCCGGAAAGACACCACTGTACAGATCTATACTGTGTATAAGTGGAGATATTCTCTACTTGAGCCAATGCTTCTAAGTGGAGAACATTTCTGTACCTGTGGCTGACAGAAGACTCATCATCCTCAGTAGAAGCCTCAAGGGTTTCTGTGTTTAAAAGGCCTCATGCACAAGACTGTTGTTGTGGTCCGCATCTGAGCTGCATTTTTTGCGGCTCGGGTGCGGACCCATTCACTTCAACGGGGCCGCAAAAGATGCAGACAGCACTCTTGCTCCGTTCCGTGGCCCCTCAAAAAAAAAAAAATTGCATGTCCTATTCTTGTCCGTTTTGCGGACTAGAATAGGCATTTCTACAATGGGCCACCCGTTCCGTTCCGCAAATTGCTGAAGGCACACGGGCAGCTTCCGTTTTTTTTTGCGGATCTGCAGTTTGCGGACCGCAAAAAAAAACAGAACGGTCGTGTGCATGAGGCCTAATTCTCATAATCCAGTAGTTTCAGGTTCCCCTATGTGAATTTTACTGTTTTGCTTGTATAATTAAAGCCTTCTTCGCTGCATATCCCATCATCTGTTTGAAATTGAGAAAAAGTGAGAAAGATAAAGGAAACGCCATGAAAAGCATACGTAGCCGCCAGTAGTTTGTCCGACAGACCTCTAGTTTCTGTGACCAGCTTTAACGTGAAAGTCTTCAGTGTTAGGCAAACCTAAATTAAATGATATCGATAGATATACTTCAATGGTCTGTGACACAATTCAGTGTATTTCTTTATTACTTTCAAATTATGATGCTTGCTAAATGTTTCGCATGACCCCAAAGACCCCCAAATCGCTAAGCTTAGGGCACTACCTTACTTAATCTTTAATCTTCTGAAATCCATACGTAGGTAGCATTGGCCCACGTTTATCAGTGTATTCCTGGATTATTTTATCTTACAATTATCCCAGCTAGCCTCAAGGATTTACTAGCTGCCATATGGTTTGTCTGTTTTGCTTGTGGAAGACATGAAGCGTGAAGGATACACACATTTATTGCTTTGTGCTTATTCACCAGTCATTTTATGGAAGACAATTACCTGTTTAGCATCGCCCACCTGACATGTTTTTTTTTATCTTCTTCATAGCATTTCATTTGGTGAAGAAATAATCTGCATTACAAGTGAGGCAAAGAAAGAAGGAAACGTCAAAGTGAAGATGTCCTATGGTACGAACACCTTAAAAGAAGCTGGAAAGTTTACATACAGAAGCAATCCCATCATTTCCCAGTTTTACCCTGATCGCAGTTTTGCCAGGTATTTAGCATTGTTTTCTGCTGCAGTATCATATCTTGCTAGACCATACAATGTGCATCCTTTATTACAATCCATGAAAAAGACTGTTAAGTAAGGATGATTAAAAAATACACAGCGCAGAAAATCCTAAAATAAGCATAAACCATATGGGGTGAAAATAAACATGTACTAGTAGAAATCACTAATAATATATTGACAGGGACAGCTGTGTCCAAAAAAATGAGGGCTCGTTCACATCTGTGTTTAGCTTTCCATTCTTCTGATCTGTCAGAAGAACATGAAAATGAAAAATAACTGATCCATCTTTTGAACATCAGTTTGCATCAGTCTGTGTCACTTCCATTAGTGATCAGTTATTTTTGGCAGAAGTAGTGCTGCATGCATTTCTTCAGTCCAAAATAACGGACCTGTGACAGAAATGACAAAAACTGATGTTGGCTGATCACAACTGATACTTAAAAAAATAAATGAAACCCCAGACAAAGCCATTGGCAAAATGCATCAGGTGTGGTGGGTCTGCGGTGAATATGGAGAGCTCCCGGTTCTCCCCCAAAAAGTGATGTCTGGGGAGAGAAGGATTGGGTTAATTGAATTTTTTTTGTTCTCCCTAGAGATGAGCCACAGCCAGAGGTGTCTCAATTAGTGTTGAGCGAACTTGTGTTTCAAGTTTGGCGTGCAAGGTTCAGGTTATCTAAGAATTCTGTTGTGGATTCCACTACCACAGACCATAACTTATAGTCCGTGATAGCCAAATCCATAACGGAAATCTTAGATAACGCGAAGCTTGTACGCCGAACTTGAAACACAAGTTCGCTCATCCCTAGTCACTATGTGTATGGGGGAGTTATGAGAGAGAGTGGTCAGCTGAGAAAAGCTGTATGGACGCCATTAATTGCAGCAGCAATGCTTGCCAACAGCATTCAGTTTTATAGTGCAATATATAGCAGCAGAGTGCTGGTGCCTTCTACTTACAGCACCACAAATAAACCCCTAAAAAAAAAATCTATATACAAACGGCTCGAGCGCTAACACCCTGAAATAAATGAATGTGTTAGTAAACTCAGAAGTAAGGCTCCTATTCAGAAGACCAGTACCTGTTATCCTCTCCTGAGATGTATGTCTCGATCTTTCTCATTGCGACTGGTATGTGCTCCCAATGGCTGCTCTCAGCTGGGTCAGTACCGTCTTAAAAATCCACAAGGTTTCTTTGCTTAGCAAATCAAGCAGAGGAGCCTGGCTGGTGGCTCACCTCGCAGACAGTAACGTCCAGCAGATCTGTCCACTAGTAGTGGCAGCAGATAGTGGGGATGCACATAAGCCACACATTTGGGGGGCTCCTAGCACGGTTTGCTACAGCAGGAAACCTTGTGGATTTTTAAGAGTGCGCTGATCAAGTTGGGAAAATCAGGAGTATGTATTGTCAGAATTAGAAAGATCGAGACCTACATCTCAAGAGAGGATAACTGGTCTTCTGAATAGGAGCATCACTATTGTGTTCATTGCAGTTCAGTGACATATTGTTTACGTCAGACAATTAGCATAAGTGCTGTCTGTATATTGCTCTTATTAGCAGTTTGTAATTCATAATATACCTAATGTAGGGATGCATTGATATCAAGGTGTTTGCACCAAATAACAATGTATGGCCCCTTTCACACGAGTTAGATACGGATGCGTTCAGTGAAACTCGCACAATTTTGCAAGCAAGTTCACTGAGTTTTGTCTGCAATTGCATTCATTTTTTTCCCGTGCAGGGGCAATGTGTTTTTGTGTTTTTCACGCGCATGATAAAACACTGAAGGTTTACAAACAATGTCTCTTAGCAACCATCAGTGAAAAACACACCGCACCCGCACTTGCTTCCGGATGCAATGCGTTTTTCACTGAAGCCCCATTTATTTCTATGGGGCCAGAGCTGCGTGAAAAACGCTGAATATAGAACATGCTGCGTTTTTCATGCAACGCAGAACTGATGCGTAAAAAAAAACACTCATGTACACAGACCCATTGAAATGAATGGGTCAGGATTCAGTGCGGGTGCAATGCGTTCACGTCACACATTGCACCCGCGCAGAAAACTCGCTCGTGTGAAAGGGGCTTTAGAATGGCTGTTTATCTAAACTAAGACTTGAACTGTGACTGTAGTACGCCATGGTGATGTACTTTTTTTTTTTATTTATTCAGTGGAGGAAGAAATATCACCATTTCTGGGATAGGATTTAATCTTGTGCAGCATTTCAGCATGATGGCCACATTGCAAACAAGAAGAGAGAAAAGAGAACTGGAGGATCATGGCTGGCATATAGTAAGTATTAGGGTACTTTCACACTTGCGTTGTGAGCATCCGGCAGGTTGCTGGAACTGCCTGCCGTATCTGGAAATCCGTATGCCAACGGATATAATTTGTAGACTGATCCAGATGCGGATCCGTCTGACAAATGCATTGAAATCCCGGATCCGTCTCTCCGGTGTCATCTGGAAAAACGGATATAGTATTTATTTTTTTCGCATTTTTAAAGGTCTGCGCATGTGCATTCCGGCAAGTGTTCCGGAATTTTTGCCAGAGAAAATACTGCAGCATGCTGTGGTATTTTTTTATCTGGCCAAATACTGTTAGAGGGACTGAACTGTATGCGTTTTGGACTTTTCCACATTTTTGCACGTTACACCAATAAACTTAAAGGTATTTTATTGGGATTTTATACGATAGACCAACACAAAGTAGTAAGTATGTGTGAAGTGGAAAGATAATGATACATGGTTTTCAAAATAGTTAATAAATAAAAATCTCAAAGGTGTGGTGTGCATTAGTATTCAGCCCCCCGTAGTCAATATTTTGTAGGACCACCTTTTACTGCAATTAGAGCTGCAAGTCTTTTGGGGTATGTCTCTATCAGCTATCTGTACATCTAGAGGCTGACATTTTTGCCCATTCTTCTTTACAAAATAGCTCAAGCTTAGGCTACTTTCACACTGGCGTTTCTGGGTCCGCTTGTGAGATCCGTTTCAAGGCTCTCACAAGCGGCCCAAAAACAGATCAGTTCAGCCCCAATGCATTCTGAATGGATAAGGATCCGTTCACCATGCATCAATTTGACTGCGTTTGGTCTCCGTTGCATTTTTTTAGACGGTCACTAAAACGCAGCTTGCAGCGTTTTGGTGACCGTCTGACTAAGCGGAGCCAAACTTATCCGTCCCGACTTACAATGTAAGTTAATAAGGACGGATCCGTTTTTCACTGACACAATATCGTGCAATTAAAAACGGATCCGCCTCCCATTGACTTTCAATGCAAGTAAAGATGGATACGTTTTGACTTTTTTTTTATGAATAATGCAAACTGATCTGTTCTGAACGGATACAAGCATTTGCATTATTGGTGCGGATCCGTCTGTGCAGATACAAGACGGATCCGCACCAAACGCAGGTGTGAAAGTAGCCTTAGTCAGATTGGATGTAGAGCGTCTGTGAACAGCAATTTTCTTGCCACAGATTCTCAATGGGATTTAGGTCTGGACGTTGATTATGCCATTCTAACTCATGATTATGCTTTTATCTAAACCCGGGATGCTCAACCTGTGGCCCTCCAGCTGTTGTAAAACTACAACTCCTACCATGCCTTTCTGCAGGCTGATAACTGTAGGCTGTCCAGGAATGATGGGAGTTGTAGTTTTGCAACAGCTGGAGGGCCGCAGGTTGAGCATGCCTGATCCAAACCATTCCATTGTAGCTCTGGCTGTATGTTTAGGAACCTCCTCTCAAGTCTTTTGCAGCCTTTACCCGGTTTTCCTCCAGGATTGTGTTTAGCTCCCTCCATCTTCCCATCAACTCTCACCAGCTTTTCCCTGTCTGAGCTGAAGATGGTGTGTTCAGGGTGATGTGCAGTGTTAGATTTCTGCCGCCCATTTTTGCTTTTAGGCCAAAGTTCTTCTTTGGTGTTATCTAACCAGAGCATCTTCTTCCATGTGTTTGTTGTGTCCTCTACATGGCAAACGGGACTTCTTATTTCTTGCTTTCAGAAATGGCTTTCTTCTTGCCACTCTTCCATATAGGCCAGATTTGTGGAGTACATGGCTAATCGTTGTCCTATAGACAGATTCTCCCACCTGAGCTGTGAATCACTGCAGCTCCTCCAGAGAGACCATGGGCCTCATGGCTGCGTCTCCAATTAGTGCTGTCCGTTTAGGTGGACGGCCATGTCTTGTTAGGTTTGCCGTTGTGCCATACTCCTTCCATTTTCGTATGATGGATTGAACAGTGCTCTGTGAGATATTCAGAGCTTGGGATATTTTTTAGAACGCTGATTTACACTTCTCTACAACTTTATCCCTTCATTAATGAGGCACGAAGCAGAGTTTAGTATTTTGATATAGTAATTTATGCAAATAAATGTATTGCTACAACTTCGGAAAGGCCTCCGCGGAGGCCATACATTTTACAGTTTGACAGTGCCCATATTCTTAATAAAGTTTTTAAAAGAATCTGGTTCGTATACAGCAATCCGAACCTGATTTGTATCGGCTATCTCCGGCGATCCCATAGAAATGAATGGAGCTGCTCTGTCTAGCCATGGGACCCTCAACAATTTCATAATTATCCCCTATACTGTGAATAGGGAATACATTTTTATAACTGGAATTCCCTTTTAAGCCAGATCCCCCACAGTCATTTCACTGCCAAAAATGGAAGAGATCAGCTGGAGATTAACTCCTGTTTAGTCGTCGGGATTTTTAAAAGCCTATTTGTTTGAGAAAATGCAGGAAGTTCTGCAGATTACAAAACCCTGGGGCAAGATTATTTGCTGTTTTCTTGTATGATTCATTTTTAGATTTTTCATGTTGGTTTAAGTATTCATGCAGTTTTTATGCGGTTTGTTGTTTGGTTCACAGTTTACCTGTTTGTTAACAAGCCTACTGTTATTCTGGAAACAAGAGCTGGTCATTTATCAGCTATCCTCCACACGGTGAAAGAAGCATTGTTTGAAACGTAAAATACATCTAGTAAATTATTATACACACTAGTTTTATATACAGTATACCAAAACGTGGCTAAATTAGGTCTGTTTTACTAGTACCCAGGGCTTGCATCGTTCTTGTCGTCGATTCAGTGCAGCAGTCTACTTCTTACTGTGCTCTATTAACTGTGTATAAGTGTGTAAAATGTCAGTTATCCATAGTATGTTATTTGAGAGGTCAGCAGTTTTCTCACTTTATTCTTAACAGATAGAAAAGGAAGACATCCTTGAGAAAGTTGATGACACCGTAATAATATTCTCCTCTCCTCAAGTACCGGAAAATTACCAGAACTCAGAGGTTATTGTAGTGATTCAAATGGATGGGTTTGTGACACCTCTGCAGACAACTGATCTCTCTTTCAATTATCTCCATGATCCTACTTTTGATAACTTCACAGATGGGATCAAAAAACAAGTGAACAATCTCATAAATGCCAAGGTAACTATACTGAATACCCTGCTGATGGTGTTGATATGGTAAACTTGTCTGCATTTGATCCTTGGGAAGTCCTCTCTTGTGTGGCCTAGTTGTTGAGGGCAAGTGTTCTATCATTACTATTTTATTTTTTTACAACGTATATCACATTTCACTTCAACATTGGGTCAAATTAAGGTGAATAAAAAAGATTTCCAGGCCAAGAACTTGAACATGTTAACTAATTTGCTTATACTGCCCTCTAGTGTCTATTGATTGTTTTTTTAACTACGGTATGTAAATTATTGTAAGCCAACCAATGGCAAATTCCATTCTTCTAGAAAGAACATTTTCCTTGGTCATAAATGTATAATTGAAGATGCTTAGAAGGCTTATTGTAGACTATCCACCCATTCTGTCTCACTTGATGCGTAACCGCATCCAAAATGTACCCCAAAAAAAGGCAAACATTTGTTTGCGGAGTCATTTTTTATGACAATATTGCAGTTTATGTATTGGTTTATTCACTTTCTGTTCTTGTTATTTAGGGCAATAACCTAAATTCCGCAATGACCATAGAAGAGGCAAAAGCTTTTGTCGGTGAAGGCGTTTGCAAGATAAATACTTTAACTGCAACAGACTTGTACTGTGTTCCACCTGAAGAACAACCTCCACCCAGAAAGCGCCATAAGAGAGACACCACAGACAACTTGCCAGAGTTCACGGTATGGACATCATTGGGGTCTTTTCTCAAACTGGTGTAAAGTAGAAATGGCTTAGTTGCCCATAGCAACCAATCAGATTCCTCCTTTCATTTTCCAAAGGATCTTTCCAAAATGAAAGGTGGAATCTGATTGGTTGCTATGGGCAACTAAGCCAGTTCTACTTTACACCAGTTTGAGAAATGACCATACATGTTTGCTCGGGTATCTTTTCCCCTCATGTTGCCATCTGGTTACTGTAAATTCTTTGCCCAGTAAAGGTGGGCTGTGAAATAGTGGAATTTTTTTTTTTTTAATGTTTAACATTTTTGTCTTGCATAGGTTAAATTTGGAAACCGAGAATGGATACTGGGAAAAGTAGAATATGGACAGTCCCCAGCAATTCCCTTGCACATAATTATTCCAGTAGTGCTCATACCAATGATCCTAATCATTGTCATAGCTGTCTACTTCTATCGGTATGTAGTGCCTCAAGTTGACCTAATACAAGTATGGATATAATAACCTGAATGTGTGTGACCACCTTGGTAGTCTGTTTGCGGCTTGTGATACAATGAACTGCAATCCTAAAGGGGTTTACGGTTATAATTCTATAGCCTGCCGCTGGTAAAAGAAAGACCGGGGGAACATGGAGCAGGTAAGTATGAAACGTCTTCTACAGGCGCTATGCTGAGGGGGGTTACTTAAAGGGGTTGTCTCACCTCAGCTAATGACATTTCTCATGTAGATAAAGTTACTACAAGACACTTACTAATGTAGTGTGATTGTATTGCTTCCTTTGCTGACTGAATTCATTTTTCTCGCTAGTATCATTGGGGGACACAGACCGTGGGTATAGCTGCTTGCTGCCACTAGGAGGCGACACTAGGCTAAGAAGTGATAACTCCTCCCCCGCAGGCTATACCCCCTCCAGCCTGGAGAGAGCATATCAGTTTTTAGCTTAGTGTCGTAGGAGGCAGACCTCCCTGCTTTTGCAGGGCGGCTTACCTTTATTATTTTATTTTTTTCCTCTTTTAGGTTGGGGAAACAGAGTCGCCTAGCCACTCTGTCTACCCCGGGAGCAAGGCCGGTGTCGGAATCCCTCACCGCTCGCCCTCCCCAAGAAACAAAAGTGGACCAGGGCAGCCCAGCTCCCCTGCTTCCCGCCAGCCAAGGGGGTCACCTGAATCCGGCGAGACCCTCCGCCATTCCAGTCTCCTGCCACTTCGTGTGCCAGCGGCTGAAGAGGTGACCCTGCTGGTACTCTGAGAAAGGGTGAAGAGAAGAGGATGAAGATGGGGTGAGTAGTCCGTATTGGGTAAGTACCTCGGCCCTTCCCCTCCCCCTTCTCCCTTCCCCCCCGGTCACCTCATCATAGATGGAGGACCTTTTTCCTCAGGTGGGCCATTCATGGTGAGGGCCCCACATTACCTCAGGCCCAATGTAGGTTTGGGCTTCTGTCCATACGGGGGGCCTGGGTTCTCCTCAGTACGGCCTGCGGGGTGAGCTCCCGCGGCTGATGTTCAGCCAGGGCACTTACAGAGCGCCGCTTCCGGTCACTCCACTCCCGGCCGGCTATTCGTTTGGCCGGCGCCAAAAATTTAGCCCCTGGCTCCACTTCGGGCCTACCGGGATTCAGCCCGTGCAGTTGTTTTAGCGGCACGGGATGAGTTCCCGCAGCGAGAGTGGACACTCCCCCTCCAAATCAGTGGGCAGACATCGGCGGTTGCTCTTCAGGCCCCGCTGTGGTAACCGGCTGGCAGTACCGCCCGGTCGGCTGTGCGCCGAACTTTATGTCCCGGCTTTTGCGGCCTACTAGGCCGCAACTTTCATTCCAGTTATGGAGGGGGCGGGTCCGTCCTTTTGGCGCGGATTCTCCCCGACTAGCTGTCGCTCCTCCCCCAGGTGCCCCGCTGAGCTCCGCATCTGGTCCTCTGAGCTGGGTTAACCCTTTGTGGCAAGTCGTTTGTTTGCAGCCGGCACTGCATTATCTGAGTGTCCCCTTTCTGCATGCCAATTACCTTAGATTAGGAAGTTAACCCTAACCCCTTCCTGCCGGCATGTCCACCCTGGTGGTGGGGTATGGGGCTGGGCCCATGTCCTATCTGGACAGGGCAGGATTGCTCACAGTTTCCCATTCCGCCCTCCGGGGCTGTTTAGTTGAGAATGCACACATGAAGAATTCCCAGACCACCTTCTGGGTCGTCTGGTGTATAGGCCACCACAGGTGAAATCCAGGGGAGCACATCTGAGGGATTCCCAATCCGCCATACGGGCCGTTTGGTTGATAATGCTCCACCTGCACAAATACAGGGGAGCACATCTGAAGGGAGCACATCTGAAGGATTCCCAATCCGCCCGCTGAGGCCGTTTGGTTGATAATGCTCCACCTGCACAAATGCAGGGGAGCACATCTGCAGGATTCCCAATCCGCCCGTGGGCTGTTTGGTTGATATTACTCCACCTGCACACATACAGGGGAGCACATCTGGAGGATTCCCAAACCGCCCGCTGGGGCCGTTTGGTTGATAATACTCCACCTACAAAAATACAGGGGAGCGCATCTGAAGGATTCCCAATCCGCCCTACGGGGTCGTTTGGTTGATTAATGCTCCACCTGCACAAATCCAGGGGAGCACATCTGAGGATTCCCAATCCGCCCGCTGAGGCCGTTGGTTGATAATACTCCACATGCACGGATCCGGGGGAGCACATCTGAAGGATTCCCAATCCGCCCTACGGGGCCGTTTGGTTGATAATGCTCCACCTGCACGGATCCGGGGGGAACACAGATGCAGGATTCCCAATCCGCCCTACGGGGCCGTTTGGTTGATAATGCTCCACCTGCACGGATCCGGGGGGAACACAGATGCAGGATTCCCAATCCGCCCTACGGGGCCGTTTGGTTGATAATGCTCCACCTGCACAAGCCAGGGGAACACAGCTGCTGGATTCCCAATCCACCCTCTTGGGTCATTTGGTTGTTAATCCACATGCGCAATCCAATGGAGGACCTCTGGCAGTTCCCAATCCACCCTCCTGGATTGTGGGTCGATTGAGTACCGCCCACACAATCCTGTGAGCGGTCAGGTAGGGATGCCGATTCCACCTCCTGGGTGTTTTGATGGTTATATCACCGCTGTCACAGCCTGCAACTGCCATGGCTGGATGCTAAGAGGTAGAGCTGCGCACGAGCAGGACATTCCTCCTCGGTCTCCTCCGCACCTCCATCCTTCCTCATTAGGGTGATATTCAGAACCCTCCCTTCTGACAGGGGTTGGTTCTGAGGGAACAGGGAACAGTTCTGCGGACTCTGATATGAACCTTCTAGACTGCATCCATGCTACCGGCAGTACTGATTGTCTGCATTGCCCCTTCCTTAGGCGGCATTTGCTTTGCTACTGGATACAGTACTTACCCTTTGTATTCCCTCCTTCCACAGGTGGACTGACGGCACTTGCACTGGTCAGTGCCAGCCATTTGCGTCTCCCCTTTCGGTTGTTGACGGATTGCTGTTCCACTGGGTACAGTACTGGCGTTATGCATTAGCCTCTCTTATAGGAGGCGTTATGGCTTTATCGCGGGTGGCAATGTTTGCTGTAAGTATTACCACCTTGCTTAGGTGGAGGAATTCTTTACCCACCGGGAACGGGACTATTCGTATGCATTATCCTCTTCGATAGGGGTGTAATTCTCTGCCATAGGGGTCAATTCCTACTGGGTGCATTACCCCCTGCCAGAGGTTAGGTACTGGCGCTAACCTCAGGATACAGTACTCCCTATATATTTTTCTCCCCTTCATAGGTGGAGTGGTTGCACTTCCATTGAGGGTAGTGCTTACAGTACGCGTTACCCCCTCCAGGGAGGGGGTTGTTACACTACCGTTGGATGCGGTTCTGTTTATCTCCCTACCTTCCTTCCTTGACGGAGGGTTGCGCTACCACTGAATACTAGTCAACAGTCGTGGCATTACCCCCTTCTACATCTTACGGGAAATCTCTGAGCATCTATGCATGCTTTAATTCAACTAAGCCTCCGCACTAGATGCCGTGGCTTCCTTCACGGGTGGGCCGCAGCAACAGTCGTTGCCATTGGTGCCTGGTACTCTTCATCTAGAGGTATATGGATACTGGGACTGCTCCCATACTGTATCCTCCCGTCTCTTCTGGTACTGGTGGTTGGCGCAGATAGGTCGTTCCTTGTTCTCTTAAGGGAGTCGCTCAGCAGCTCTTCAGGTGCCCTAGATTCCCATCCCTATGGGCCTCCACCGTTCAGGTCGGTCAGAACTTGGTCCTCTACAGCGTGTGGGTGCACGCCATTATACAAATGTTGGGATTACGACCCAGCGAGCCCAAGGTTGCACTGACTCTGTATTCTGGGCCACCACTCTTCCTCATTAGGTGAGGGTGTTTTGCTGGCATTCTGCATTGACTACTACAGCGTGTTCTCTAAGTCAGGATGGCCGAGTGGTCTAATGTGCCAGACTCAAGAGTTAATCTCTTCCGTGTATGGGTGTTCGGGTCTCCAAATGGAGGTGTGGGTTCAGATCCCACTTCTAACAAAAACAAAAAAAAAAAAAAAAAAAAAAAAAAAAAAAAAAAGCAAGGGTAGTTCTCACAAGGGCCGGAGATCGAACTCATGGCAGAGGGTCATCCCCCTCAGATAGGGGTTCTACCCTGACACTGCTTCGGCGGTTGCTCTGGTTTTGCCCCCTTTTTAGATGGAATGCCTCAGAATGGCTCTGGTTGACTGAGTTAGCTTGGTTCCATGCTACTTCTGGGTGTCCTTAGGCCTCTCCCTCAGTTTTACGCTGGGAGGAGCAGGCGGTAGCTATTACTGTACAAAGGGTATTTGCATCTCCACTACATGCTAGGGTTCCTACTGAACATTCCTATTGCACAGTTCCTTCGTCAGACGGCGGTTTCTTCCGACTCTGGGATTGGTATCCTGTACGGTGTGGCATCCTCCTCAACTGGAGTGTGGCCTTTGCGTTACTCTGGCAGCTTCCTTTGTATGGGCTCCTCCTCAAGGGTGTATTTCATTACCAAGAGATCTGTACAGTGTCAGTCCCTGATGGCAATGGGCTTGCCCTGACCTCTCATTGGTCTTCATTACTGTTAACTGTCCGTTGCTCTGACGACTATTGTTCTTGTGTCGTCAACTCGGGTTTTGCATTGGCGTCAGTGCCATAGCTATCAGCACCTTACTTGGGCGCGCTCGACTGGGTAGCTTAGTCCCTGTGGCACTCGTCTACCACTACGGTGATACTGTCCGTCAGATATGTTTACTTGGTCCCTGTGGCACTCGTCTACCACTACAGTGATTCCTTCCTTCAGTTATGGTTACTTCTGTGTCACATCAAGCGATGGTGGTCATTCCTTTCACTGCTCCTTCCGGGGGTGGACTACGGTCCCCCCAAGCCAGGCTGAGCGGGTGACTGTCTCACCTTGTCACCACTGGTAGGGATTTCGTTCCTTGAACGGAACACCCCTATTTTTCTTTCCTGTCCTTCCTCTAGCTGGACTGCTGACCACCTTTTCCCTTCGGTCTCCTCGACCGGTGGCAATGGGTTGTATAGCTATGGAATCCGGGATCTATTTTTTTCCACGGAGAGTATTCTCTTATCTTGGTCTCTGCCCGGAAGTCAATATATGTCAATTATGTTTTTTTTTTTTTTTTTTCCATTACCGGTTTCTTTTAACCAGAGGAGGATCCTGCGAACCTGGATTTTGGTTCCGCTCCCACAGTTGTGTTCTACAACCGACTTCGCCCCGACGATCGGTATATCGCTGGGGGCGTTTCAGGAACAAACAAGCCCCCCCTCTGGGACTTCTTCTTCTTCTTTTTGTACGTCCATTTGTCCTTTGTCATTGGCATCAGGCAGTGCTCCGCCAGAATTTTCTTTCTGGCGGAAGGTCACCGCTTTTCGGGTCTTCTCGGACATGGTTTTTCTCTTCTTTCTCCCTCGTATTTTAAGGGCGGGCTCTCCATCAGCCATCTATTTTGGCCTCGGAGATTTGCTGGTCCATATCTGGCGCGTTGGCGCGTTCCGCTGTATGGGTTTTCTGCCTGATTTTCTTGGAGGTCCTTGTCATAGCTGGCGTCTTCCAACGGGATGCTTTTTTTTTTTTTTTTCCTGGGATGTCTGCCTGTCGGTTGCTTCCTAGCGGAGTGATGGCCTGGCCGTCCAGCGGTCGTCATTTCTCGGGTTCATCTACTCCAGACATCGCTTCTAGAGGGCAGCGTCTTGGTCTTCCGGCAAGTTCTCCGAGTGTTTCGGGGGTCTTTCCT
The DNA here is from genome assembly GCF_014858855.1 of Bufo gargarizans. Taxonomy (NCBI): domain Eukaryota; kingdom Metazoa; phylum Chordata; class Amphibia; order Anura; family Bufonidae; genus Bufo; species Bufo gargarizans. The sequence goes on from NW_025334326.1 coordinate 20,239, forward strand.
AGCCATCATCTGTTGCTGCTCCAGGCAGCAAGATCTTGCAGGCGGCAGCGGATGCCGCATCCTCGAGGGCGTTTTTTCTCCAGGGGCGTGTGATTTTTTTTCCCTCCCCGTGGACTGCTTTAGGACGTCCCACGGTCTGTGTCCCCCAATGATACTAGCGAGAAAACGAGATTTTTGTGAACTCACCTGTAAAATCTCTTTCTCGCGTAGTTCATTGGGGGACACAGCTCCCACCCAGTTTCGGTTTGCCGCTCATATTGGCGGTTTGTGGGCCAGTATGGTCCTCAGTTCTGGTGCATTCCGACTGATGTTTGTCAGTTGTGGGTTGTGTACTGTATTTTCATTATTGATTTTTTTCTCCTACTCCTATTGCTTGGGCACAAACTGATATGCTCTCTCCAGGCTGGAGGGGGTATAGCCTGCGGGGGAGGAGTTATCACTTCTTAGCCTAGTGTCGCCTCCTAGTGGCAGCAAGCAGCTATACCCACGGTCTGTGTCCCCCAATGAACTACGCGAGAAAGAGATTTTACAGGTGAGTTCACAAAAATCTCGTTATTCCAGTATTACAAGAAATTATCAGGTCAGTGGATACGACCAGATCGTACGAATATATGCTCGCTCACCAGGAGTTTCGAGTTAATCGTCATCTTCAACTCTGGGGTTCTTGGAGGGGTTTGATCCCAGCGATTCAAGATAGAATTGGAATGGGATGATTGTAGAATTATACTAATGTAATGGTGGCTGGCGCCCTTACATTTGGATGCAGTATTACATTATGATGATTGATATATTGCTGTTCTTATTGTTTTCCACTGGCAATAATGAATGCGGACGATATCTTGGACATGACTATGTTTGTTATGTTTTGCCTTGTATTTTTCTGTTTTTCCTTTTGCTTTATGAGTATATTAATGCTTTGGATTTTATCTTTCTATGTTTTTCGCTAAAATGATGAAAACATTGTAGTTTTATGTTCATTATCATATCGCTGTACTTGCATACGGTATACTTTGTAAGTGAACATATTCTATGATAATAAAAAACTATTGAAACTTAGAAAGCTATGGGAAGGGTTAAAAAAGGTGAAACTGTGATGACAGACTCCCTTTAATGTTTTTGTAGCCTGTGTAATATTACCATGTTCCATACAGAAGCAGGGTAATATGTGAATTGCTCATGTATTATGTTCACCTGCCTGCTTGCCAACATAAGAATTGTAGCTCTAATATGCTGGGTCTCTTCAGATACACCAAGTGAATTAAAGTCAATTGCCGGCATCCCCATTGGCCACATGGACTCAAGCAAAACAGTTAAAGGGAACCTGTCACCCAAAAATCGCCTATTAAGCTGTTTACAGTACCTTATAGTGCTGTATAGTCGTTTCCTGATGCACTTTTTGTTAGTTTTGCAGCATGTATTCTCAGTCAGAAATCGATGTTATATTCAGCTGCTGCCCCGTGCTTCAAGTCAGGCTTGAAGTCACGGGGGCAGCGGCCTCGGCGTCTTACATGGCCCTCTCCCCGCCCCCTGCCTCTGTGACTGACAGCCGAAATCCGATTCCGGGACCGCGCTCAACGGCCGCATGCGCAGTAAAGGGCGGCAGGAGCGCGGTCCCGGCTGCCGCGCGTACTACGCGCCGTCTTACTTTCGCCGCACTGCGCATGCGCCCGACATCCTGTATCAAACGCGCCCGCGCCCAGATGCCGGGCGCGTTTGATACAGGATGTCGGGCGCATGCGCAGTGCGGCGAAAGTAAGACGGCGCGTAGTACGCGCGGCAGCCGGGACCGCACTCCTGCCGCCCTTTACTGCGCATGCGGCCGTTGAGCGCGGTCCCGGAATCGGATTTCGGCTGTCAGTCACAGAGGCAGGGGGCGGGGAGAGGGCCATGTAAGACGCCGAGGCCGCTGCCCCCGTGACTTCAAGCCTGACTTGAAGCACGGGGCAGCAGCTGAATATAACATCGATTTCTGACTGAGCATACATGCTGCAAAACTAACAAAAAGTGCATCAGGAAACGACTATACAGCACTATAAGGTACTGTAAACAGCTTAATAGGCGATTTTTGGGTGACAGGTTCCCTTTAAGTAAAGTACTTTTCCCAGAGCCCAAGCTAAGCTCAGGCACAACAGTTAGGTAGTTAAAAGGGCATCTGTCAGCCAATTAGTACTTATGACACTGGCTGACCTGTTACATGTGCGCTCGGCAGCTGAAGGCATCTGTGTTGACCCCATGTTTATTGTGCCCTTATTGCTGAGAACAATTATGTTTTATTATATGCAAATGAGCAATCTAGGAGAAATGCAGGCATTGCCACTGCAGAGAGAGCTGAGCCCGTTGCTCCTAGAGGCTCATTTGCAGATACTATAACATCATTGTCCTCAGCCACGCGGGCACATATGAACATGGGACCAACAGATCCTTCAGCTGCTAAGTGCATATTCAGCAGGTCAGCCAGTGTCATAGGCACCAATCTGTGGACAGATGCCCTTTAAGGACAGGAAATCAAATTAAAGTCCCAAACGAGTCCTTAACCATGAGAACATCTTTCATATGAACACAGCTACTACTAACTATATACAAGAAAAGGACATTATGCTGGTTTTCCTGCTCATGACACAAAGAACTAAGTACACTCAAAATCAAGTCCATATCAGTGCAGCACACATGGCCATGAAAAAAGGGTTAGGATATATAGATCTAACCTTGCAAATTTGGGGTGGTGGAAACCTGTGTTTTAGACAAAGCAGAAAGAATGCTTTCAGGAGTGATCTCCACTTTGGAAAGTATATTTGCCAAAGGGTTTGGTGCACCCTGTGCAGGTGGCTTTGCAGCTGGACCCAAATTAGATGTTGGTGTTGTTGGGGTACCAGGGGAAGGCTTGGTTGCCGGACTTACACCTAGAAGAAATCATAGGAGTCAAGGATGAAGCACATTTCCATACATGAATAAGTCAGGACTTATGGATATAGCGCAAGTCAAAACTCACCTGATGTCTTCATGACAGAAGTTAAGCTACTTAGGATGGAACTGATTTTTCCCAAGTCTACATTGGGCAAGTGTGGCAATGCAAGGGGCATTGACGGGGAAATGACAGGAGCGGTTACTGTTTTAGCAAAAGCCGTTGATACTGGAGCAGATGTTGCAACTGTCACAGCCGAGGAGAGGACTTGTGTTGGTGCACTGCTGGCGACGGGTGAAGGGGATGGGGACAAAGTAACGACAGGAGTTGTAGCTATGGCCTCACTCTGCTGAGTGGTTGCAGGAGAGCCAACTGTGTCCTTCAAAGTTGATGCTGGAGATTGTGAATGATCATTTCTTTCTTCGACTACAATATATATAAAAAACAAAAAATAAAAAAAACACATTACTACAAATTAAAGTACATGTGATAACCCGACATGAGATGGGCATGCCCATTGATTAGTCTTCAACTGGTCTTGCGGATCAGATATATCACCATCTCTCTCTATATCTATAGCGCCGGCACCAACCTACGACAGGGCGCTGCGATCCGCGGCAGTTAACACCTCAGGTGTGACTTCTCACCTGTGCTGCTGAGGAGAACATGGCGCGCGCTGAGAGCAGTGTGTGCCATGTTCTCTGATACTAGGCTGCGCAGTAGCACAGCCTAGTATCGGTAAATGTCCTGGTATTGAATCGATACAAAAGTATCGATTTGCTATCGATAATTGGATACCCGCTACAACCCTAGATAGAAGCACTGCGTTGCTGAAACCTCCTGGTCTTCTGCGCTACGCTCTGGATGTAGTGGACGTAGGCACGCACTAAGACCTTAAGCTGTGTGATATTAGGTCAGATCTAAGGCAGATAGAGCTTCGAGATCTGATTTTGTGGTGTGATAAATATTCTTTATTTTCCTCTTCTAACTCCTAGGTGCGTCTTCTTGTCCGGAAAAATAATAGGTAAGCCCATTATAGTCTATGATCCACGGCTCCAAATTAACAGCCTGGCTGAAGATTTTCACAATTGATACAATTTGTTCACATGTTCAGCATCTTATATAGGCGAGCTGGACCTGATCTCACAGCATCATTGTTCGGCCGGGTCACACAGAAAATACCGAGCTAAAATGCATCTGTTTTACACTTGTGTAAAGCTAGCCTCTTTCCACAAGGTTGAGAGTGAAACCACTAAAGTCTTGAAAATAATTAAATTGTGCTTTCAAACTGTAGAGTTTGAAACATACCAATTATCTCAGGCATTTCTTCATCAGCATCCACATCAGACAACTCCATGTCCTCCACAATACGATTGTCCTTTGGAGGCTCAGGTGAATCAGACTGCACCGGCTCAACTTCTGGTGACAATGGGCTCACATCTCCCATTCCTTGAAATGGAGACTCCGAGCCGGTGGGCGAAGGAGCATCCATGGCTGGTGATGGTACGGGAGACGCCTCTGGATCAGGAAGAGTTGCCTTTAGTTGATCAAGCTTTTTCTTCAAATTACTCACTCGATTAGCAAACGTCTTATAAGCCTGCAGAAAAGCAAAGTATTAGCTTCACAAAAAATGTCATTTCTCGCTAGTATCATTGGGGGACACAGACCGTGGGTATAGCTGCTTGCTGCCACTAGGAGGCGACACTAGGCTAAGAAGTGATAACTCCTCCCCCGCAGGCTATACCCCCTCCAGCCTGGAGAGAGCATATCAGTTTTTAGCTTAGTGTCGTAGGAGGCAGACCTCCCTGCTTTTGCAGGGCGGCTTACTTTTATTATTTTATCTTTTTCCTCTTTTAGGTTGGGGAAACAGAGTCGCCTAGCCACTCTGTCTACCCCGGGAGCAAGGCCGGTGTCGGAATCCCTCACCGCTCGCCCTCCCCAAGAAACGAAAGTGGACCAGGGCAGCCCAGCTCCCCTGCTTCCCGCCAGCCAAGGGGGTCACCTGAATCCGGCGAGACCCTCCGCCATTCCAGTCTCCTGCCACTTCGTGTGCCAGCGGCTGAAGAGGTGACCCTGCTGGTACTCTGAGAAAGGGTGAAGAGAAGAGGATGAAGATGGGGTGAGTAGTCCGTATTGGGTAAGTACCTCGGCCCTTCCCCTCCCCCTTCTCCCTTCCCCCCCGGTCACCTCATCATAAGATGGAGGACCTTTTTCCTCAGGTGGGCCATTCATGGTGAGGGCCCCACATTACCTCAGGCCCAATGTAGGTTTGGGCTTCTGTCCATACGGGGGGCCTGGGTTCTCCTCAGATTCTGGTCCAGTTGTACGGCCTGCGGGGTGAGCTCCCGCGGCCGATGTTCAGCCAGGGCACTTGCAGAGCGCCGCTCCGGTCACTCCACTCCCGGCCGGCTATTCGTTTGGCCGGCGCCAAAAATTTAGCCCCCGGCTCCTCTTCGGGCCTACCGGGATTCAGCCCGTGCAGTTGTTTTAGCGGCACGGGATGGGTTCCCGCAGCGAGAGTGGACACTCCCCCTCCAAATCAGTGGGCAGACATCGGCGGTTGCTCTTCAGGCCCCGCTGTGGTAACCGGCCGGCAGTACCGCCCGGTCGGCTGTGCGCCGAACTTTATGTCCCGGCTTTTGCGGCCTACTAGGCCGCAACTTTCATTCCAGTTATGGAGGGGGCGGGTTCGTCCTTTTGGCGCGGATTCTCCCCGACTAGCTGTCGCTCCTCCCCCAGGTGCCCCGCTGAGCTCCGCATCTGGTCCTCTGAGCTGGGTTAACCCTTTGTGGCAAGTCGTTTGTTTGCAGCCGGCACTGCATTATCTGAGTGTCCCCTTTCTGCATGCCAATTACCTTAGATTAGGAAGTTAACCCTAACCCCTTCCTGCCGGCATGTCCACCCTGGTGGTGGGGTATGGGGCTGGGCCCATGTCCTATCTGGACAGGGCAGGATTGCTCACAGTTTCCCAATCCGCCCTCCGGGGCTGTTTAGTTGAGAATGCACACATGAAGAATTCCCAGACCACCTTCTGGGTCGTCTGGTGTATAGGCCACCACAGGTGAAATCCAGGGGAGCACATCTGAGGGATTCCCAATCCGCCATACGGGCCGTTTGGTTGATAATGCTCCACCTGCACAAATACAGGGGAGCACATCTGAAGGATTCCCAATCCGCCCGCTGAGGCCGTTTGGTTGATAATGCTCCACCTGCACAAATGCAGGGGAGCACATCTGCAGGATTCCCAATCCGCCCGTTGGGCTGTTTGGTTGATATTACTCCACCTGCACACATACAGGGGAGCACATCTGGAGGATTCCCAATCCGCCCGCTGGGGCCGTTTGGTTGATAATACTCCACCTACAAAAATACAGGGGAGCGCATCTGAAGGATTCCCAATCCGCCCTACGGGGTCGTTTGGTTGATTAATGCTCCACCTGCACAAATCCAGGGGAGCACATCTGAGGATTCCCAATCCGCCCGCTGAGGCCGTTGGTTGATAATACTCCACCTGCACGGATCCGGGGGAGCACATCTGAAGGATTCCCAATCCGCCCTACGGGGCCGTTTGGTTGATAATGCTCCACCTGCACGGATCCGGGGGGAACACAGATGCAGGATTCCCAATCCGCCCTACGGGGCCGTTTGGTTGATAATGCTCCACCTGCACAAGCCAGGGGAACACAGCTGCTGGATTCCCAATCCACCCTCTTGGGTCATTTGGTTGTTAATCCACATGCGCAATCCAATGGAGGACCTCTGGCAGTTCCCAATCCACCCTCCTGGATTGTGGGTCGATTGAGTACCGCCCACACAATCCTGTGAGCGGTCAGGTAGGGATGCCGATTCCACCTCCTGGGTGTTTTGATGGTTATATCACCGCTGTCACAGCCTGCAACTGCCATGGCTGGATGCTAAGAGGTAGAGCTGCGCACGAGCAGGACATTCCTCCTCGGTCTCCTCCGCACCTCCATCCTTCCTCATTAGGGTGATATTCAGAACCCTCCCTTCTGACAGGGGTTGGTTCTGAGGGAACAGGGAACAGTTCTGCGGACTCTGATATGAACCTTCTAGACTGCATCCATGCTACCGGCAGTACTGATTGTCTGCATTGCCCCTTCCTTAGGCGGCATTTGCTTTGCTACTGGATACAGTACTTACCCTTTGTATTCCCTCCTTCCACAGGTGGACTGACGGCACTTGCACTGGTCAGTGCCAGCCATTTGCGTCTCCCCTTTCGGTTGTTGACGGATTGCTGTTCCACTGGGTACAGTACTGGCGTTATGCATTAGCCTCTCTTATAGGAGGCGTTATGGCTTTATCGCGGGTGGCAATGTTTGCTGTAAGTATTACCACCTTGCTTAGGTGGAGGAATTCTCTACCCACCGGGAACGGGACTATTCGTATGCATTATCCTCTTCGATAGGGGTGTAATTCTCTGCCATAGGGGTCAATTCCTACTGGGTGCATTACCCCCTGCCATAGGTTAGGTACTGGCGCTAACCTCAGGATACAGTACTCCCTATATATTTTTCTCCCCTTCATAGGTGGAGTGGTTGCACTTCCATTGAGGGTAGTGCTTACAGTACGCGTTACCCCCTCCAGGGAGGGGGTTATTACACTACCGTTGGATGCGGTTCTGTTTATCTCCCTACCTTCCTTCCTTGACGGAGGGTTGCGCTACCACTGAATACTATTCAACAGTCGTGGCATTACCCCCTTCTACATCTAACGGGAAATCACTGAGCATCTATGCATGCTTTAATTCAACTAAGCCTCCGCACTAGATGCCGTGGCTTCCTTCACGGGTGGGCCGCGGCAACAGTCGTTGCCATTGGTGCCTGGTACTCTTCATCTAGAGGTATATGGATACTGGGACTGCTCCCATACTGTATCCTCCCGTCTCTTCTGGTACTGGTGGTTGGCGCAGATAGGTCGTTCCTTGTTCTCTTAAGGGAGTCGCTCAGCAGCTCTTCAGGTGCCCTAGATTCCCATCCCTATGGGCCTCCACCGTTCAGGTCGGTCAGAACTTGGTCCTCTACAGCGTGTGGGTGCACGCCATTATACAAATGTTGGGATTACGACCCAGCGAGCCCAAGGTTGCACTGACTCTGTATTCTGGGCCACCACTCTTCCTCATTAGGTGAGGGTGTTTTGCTGGCATTCTGCATTGACTACTACAGCGTGTTCTCTAAGTCAGGATGGCCGAGTGGTCTAATGTGCCAGACTCAAGAGTTAATCTCTTCCGTGTATGGGTGTTCGGGTCTCCAAATGGAGGCGTGGGTTCAGATCCCACTTCTGACAAAAAAAAAAAAAAAAAAAAGCAAGGGTAGTTCTCACAAGGGCCGGAGATCGAACTCATGGCAGTGGGTCAGCCCCCTCAGATAGGGGTTCTACCCTGACACTGCTTCGGCGGTTGCTCTGGTTTTGCCCCCTTTTTAGATGGAATGCCTCAGAATGGCTCTGGTTGACTGAGTTAGCTTGGTTCCATGCTACTTCTGGGTGTCCTTAGGCCTCTCCCTCAGTTTTACGCTGGGAGGAGCAGGCGGTAGCTATTACTGTACAAAGGGTATTTGCATCTCCACTACATGCTAGGGTTCCTACTGAACATTCCTATTGCACAGTTCCTTCGTCAGACGGCGGTTTCTTCCGACTCTGGGATTGGTATCCTGTACGGTGTGGCATCCTCCTCAGCTGGAGTGTGGCCTTTGCGTTACTCTGGCAGCTTCCTTTGTATGGGCTCCTCCTCAAGGGTGTATTTCATTACCAAGAGATCTGTACAGTGCCAGTCCCTGATGGCAATGGGCTTGCCCTGACCTCTCAATGGTCTTCATTACTGTTAACTGTCCGTTGCTCTGACGACTATTGTTCTTGTGTCGTCAACTCGGGTTTTGCATTGGCGTCAGTGCCATAGCTATCAGCACCTTACTTGGGCGCGCTCGACTGGGTAGCTTAGTCCCTGTGGCACTCGTCTACCACTACGGTGATACTGTCCGTCAGATATGTTTACTTAGTCCCTGTGGCACTCGTCTACCACTACAGTGATTCCTTCCTTCAGTTATGGTTACTTCTGTGTCACATCAAGCGATGGTGGTCATTCCTTTCACTGCTCCTTCCGGGGGTGGACTACGGTCCCCCCAAGCCAGGCTGAGCGGGTGACTGTCACACCTTGTCACCACTGGTAGGGATTTCGTTCCTTGAACGGAACACCCCTATTTTTCTTTCCTGTCCTTCCTCTAGCTGGACTGCTGACCACCTTTTCCCTTCGGTCTCCTCGACCGGTGGCAATGGGTTGTATAGCTATGGAATCCGGGATCTATTTTTTTCCACGGAGAGTATTCTCTTATCTTGGTCTCTGCCCGGAAGTCAATATATGTCAATTATGGTTTTTTTTTCCATTACCGGTTTCTTTTAACCAGAGGAGGATCCTGCGAACCTGGATTTTGGTTCCGCTCCCACAGTTGTGGTCTACAACCGGCTTCGCCCCGACGATCGGTAGATCGCTGGGGGCGTTTCAGGAACAAACAAGCCCCCCCTCTGGGACTTCTTCTTCTTTTTGTACGTCCATTTGTCCTTTGTCATTTGCATCAGGCAGTGCTCCGCCAGAATTTTCTTTCTGGCGGAAGGTCACCGCTTTTCGGGTCTTCTCGGACATGGTTTTTCTCTTCTTTCTCCCTCGTATTTTAAGGGCGGGCTCTCCATCAGCCATCTATTTTGGCCTCGGAGATTTGCTGGTCCATATCTGGCGCGTTGGCGCGTTCCGCTGTATGGGTTTTCTGCCTGATTTTCTTGGAGGTCCTTGTCATAGCTGGCGTCTTCCAACGGGATGCTTTTTTTCCTGGGATGTCTGCCTGTCGGTTGCTTCCTAGCGGAGTGATGGCCTGGCCGTCCAGCGGTCGTCATTTCTCGGGTTCATCTACTCCAGACATCGCTTCTAGAGGGCAGCGTCTTGGTCTTCCGGCAAGTTCACCGAGTTTTTCGGGGGTCTTTTCTAGCCATCATCTGTTGCTGCTCCAGGCAGCAAGATCTTGCAGGCGGCAGCGGATGCCGCATCCTCGAGGGCGTTTTTTCTCCAGGGGCGTGTGATTTTTTTTCCCTCCCCGTGGACTGCTTTAGGACGTCCCACGGTCTGTGTCCCCCAATGATACTAGCGAGAAAACGAGATTTTTGTGAACTCACCTGTAAAATCTCTTTCTCGCGTAGTTCATTGGGGGACACAGCTCCCACCCAGTGTTCTGTTTGCCGCACATATTGGCGGTTGGTGGGCCAGTATGGTCCTCAGTTCTGGTGCATTCCGACTGATGTTTGTCAGTTGTGGGTTGTGTACTGTATTTTCATTATTGATTTTTTTCTCCTACTCCTATTGCTTGGGCACAAACTGATATGCTCTCTCCAGGCTGGAGGGGGTATAGCCTGCGGGGGAGGAGTTATCACTTCTTAGCCTAGTGTCGCCTCCTAGTGGCAGCAAGCAGCTATACCCACGGTCTGTGTCCCCCAATGAACTACGCGAGAAAGAGATTTTACAGGTGAGTTCACAAAAATCTCGTTTTTCTACTAACCAACCACCATCTAAAGACAGTTTTCAACACAATCCACAGGATAGGTAATAAATACCTGATTGCTGGACTCCCACCACCCACTAGCCCTGTCGTTGTCATGTGTGTAGTGTCCCCTGACCATTTTTGCAGAATAAGCATGAAGTACCCTTTAACACACCCATGATCAGCAATAGTCTCCCTATACAGCTGACTGCAAGGGGACCCACTAATGGGACTTTCAATAATGGTTACTGGTGAGGGCGTGAGAACCCCCATTTTATGAGGGCATTTGGAAGGGGGGGGGTTCTCATAAAAATAAACAGAATCGCATAAATGTGCATCGTCTTTAGTAGTTAGGTAGCATAGTGATATACGATATAAGGTATTCGGCTTATAGACTATGTACTTACATTCACCACAACCTTGACTTCACGGTACTGGGCCTCATAGAATATTCCGGCATTCTCCATAACTTCTGCCAAGGAGGGGCTATTTTTAACTTGCTTGTCCAGGAGGCCAACAAACTCCTCAAGCTTTGCGCTTGCCTCTTCAAAATCCTTAGAAAATTTCTTTCCTCCCGCTTTATCTGGAACATAAGTAAGACACGTCTGGTCACACTGGAGAAGATCAAAGTACTTGCTATGGAAAAGCGCGTCTTAATCCACAGCACTGGTGCTCGGTACCTTTCAGGCGTTTTAGCGTTTCCGTGCTGCATACATCAACTCTCATGTTTGCAAGCTGTTTCTCTTTGAGGTCGAGATTATCCAGTGAGCGCTTGTAAGACAGCAAGTCATCAATCAGACCTTGAGGCTGAGGAAATGAAAAAAAAAAATAATGGGTCAGAAACTGGGAGAATTGTCCAATACATACACATATGCTAATAAAGATGGATTATAATTTTTTTTTATAAAACTAGTCTGTGCACCTAGACTGCACTTCTATCGCCAAAGACATGAGCTCACTTATTTAAGGAGTGTAGGAGTGTATGGAGCAGGCACAGGAGCTGGGTGCGGGCTGTGCAATATAGCCGACACCAAACTGCTGCAGGCTCATAGGCCTGCCAGTGTAAAAAAAAATAAAAAATTACGGGAGCTAAAACTTCACTGAAACTTCTGAGCGCTCCGCAACATCAGGTTTCATCGGCTCTGCTTTTCCAGTGTGCAGAGTACATACCCAATATACTTTCCATGGTTCTGTATTCTGTGAGCCAATGAAACCTGAAGGTGAGAAGCGCTGCAGTTTCAGCAAAAGGTTTAGGTGTCCCTTTAAAAAAAGTATTCCCATCTTGGCTTTTCATGGTCGAGATAGGAATAGCCACAGTAAGCGCTGCCTGGATTTAAAGGATAACTGTCGCATTTTTTTTTTTGAGTATTGGATTGTGGCGATTAATTTCACCTTGGTGGCCCTATTTCAACTTTTCACGGTGTATTTAATTAGCCCTTAATTCCACAGTTTTGTTCCCTGTACTGCCTACTTTTACCTGTGCTTAAAATCAGGTTGCTAGGCAGGTCCGTCTATGTGTTGAAGGACGGAGGACGCAGAAGCACGCAGCGTGCAAGGTCACATTACTGACAGCCAGGGACTGTAAGTAAATGATTAAAGCCAGGTCCTCCCCAGCAGCTGATAACAGTGCCTGGGCTGTGTGCACTTCTCCCTGTCCCTGCGCTTGGCAGACGCTCCCTCCCTCAGCAGAGCTGGGACAATGCAGAGTTGAAGCAGCGCAGACCAGGGAAGGGAGATCTGCCGTCTGCTCAGTGTATAAATGAAAGCAACATGTGGTAAGAGGACCCCTTTGTACTGCCGGAGATTAACCCTTTAGGGGGGGGAGGGCTCTGGTTACTGACACTTTTGGGGGGCTATTGCTACTGGCTAGTGAGGGCAGGCTGGATTAGCCTCAGGGTGAGGGCAGTGGCGGCCATCTTAACTGAATAGTGAAATTGCAGTTTTATGCAGACTGGTTGCTAAGGGCTGAATCTTATTAAATATGGGGTAAGTCAGTCTAATAGTAACGGATTCTGGAATATCAAATTATTAGTAACTACTAGGCCTGCACGATATATCGCCAAAGCAATCGAATCGCGATTATCGCGATATGGCCGACCCAAAAATGCTGCGATTCCTTACAATGATACACCCGCCGCACAGCGCGGTCAGCGGGTGCATCAAGAGAGGGAGGAGGGGCTGGGGGCCGTCATCTGGATTAGGAATGAGAGCAGGGGAGCGGGACAGTCCCTGTATTCTAATGCACCGGCCCCGCTCACTGTTGTATAATCTTATCTAACCTGTAGGCATTGTTAAAATAATTATGTGTAATCCGGCTGTAGTACTTACAACAAGTTCCGCAGCAGAGGAAGGAGGCAGCAGGCCGGGAGGGTGGTCGGGCGGCACGTCAGTCACTACGTCACGCACCCGCGCCGCCTGCTCCATTCATAGAGTGGGCGGCACAGGTCCATGACTTAGTGAGTGACGCGATGACCGCCCGCACTCTCAGCCTGCCTCCTCCCTCCTCTGCTACGGAACTCGTAAGTAATACAGCCGGATTACACATAATTATTTTAACAATATTATACAACAGTGAGCGGGGCCGGTGCATTAGAATACAGGGACTGCACCGGTCCCCGCTCTCATTCCTAATCCAGATGCCGGCCCCCAGCCCCCTGTATTGGGGTCAATTCACACTACAGGGACACAGTTATTGGGGGGGGGGGGGGGGGAGATCTGTGGATGGCACATAGCATTAAGATGCTATATATCCCCCTCCATAACAGTGCCATCCACAGATCCCCTCCATAACAGTGCCATCCGCAGCAAATAGACCTCTAGCACAATTACCTATCGCATCGCATATCGTTATCGCAATGTTTAGGGCCCTAATCGCAATTGCACAAAATTCCCATATCGTGCAGCCCTAGTAACTACATATCAGAAAATTGAAATTAGGGTCTAAATGTGAGAGTTATCCTTTAAGGAAACATCTGGGAGGGAAGTACTTGCCTTACTTAACATATTGAAGTCATGCAAACATTTAAAATAATTTATTTATTTTTTATAAAAAAGCTGTAAAAGCAGTGTCCAAAATAAACGCATTTATCCAGAATCTAACAAGAAAAAGGCGGAAAAATGTCCATGAGAGCTTTTTTTTTTTGTCAAATTGTAATATGTATCCCAAGCTGGTACCAGCTGTCCCTTCAAAAAACAAGCCCTCACTTATGTTTGTAGACAAAAACATAATGAAAAAGAATTTTGAGTGTCAGAATACAAAGAATATTTCTCGTGCATGGCATTGGGGGACACAGCACCACGGTTATATGTCCAACTACCACTAGGAGGCGACAGACATAAAAAAAGTGTTGGCTCCTCCCCGTTGGTCTATACCCTCCACAGGCCCTAGGCTGATCAGGCTTGTTCTAGTGTCCGTAAGAGGCAGACCTGACCTTTTTGCGCAGGTCATCCTGCTACTTTTTTATTCTTTTTTCTTCAAATTATTTTTTCTTTTTTCTTCTCTGCAGGTTCCGGCCTGCTGCAGGGGTGGCTCCATCGTGTTCCGCTTTAGTTGCCCCCTTGCGGGCGCGTACTCAGGTACCGGGCAGCCACCCAGTACCCAAATCTGCTTCCACTGTGGAATTCCGGCAGTCCCACGGTTCCCGTGTTGAGTCCGCCGAATGGGTGGTTATTGCTGCACCTGAAGACGTCGGAGGGAGAGTATGTTCCCTTAGATTAGGGTCTCCCACCCTCCTCCCCGGACTGGGCACGTTCCCCCCTCTCCTCTTCTCCCCTTCTCGGATACCTGCATCTCTTAACCTGTATCCTGGGCCCCAGAAGCCCCCTGGCCTTCCGTTTTTCTCTCTCTGGGGGTCGCTCTCCAGTTCTCTCCCCCACCTGGCCCCCGACCGTCGCGGCAGCTCTGGAGCACTTCCGCAATTGCAGGGGTTCGTCCCCGGCCGCGCTCCACTAATCAAGGCCCCAGCTTTTCGAGCCTACTAGACCGCAACTCCCCGCCCATTCCTGAGCTTCCCGGTCTTGCTCTGTCACCTCCCCTCCGTGGAGGGAGACTGGGAGGGGCCTCTCCTGCCTGTACAATCCAGCTACAGCGCAGGTTCCCTGCTCTGCCTCAGAGGGGCGGTTCTTCCTCTTGCTGACGGCTCCTTCTCTCACCGGGTCGCCATCTTGCTGCTCTCCTGCATGGGGCGTGCTGGGATACAGCTCCTGGGGTCTGGTAGGCAGCCCTGACCAATTGATCTATAGCTGCTGCAGCACCTCTTGGGAACGTGGCATCTGGGACCAGATAGGACAGTCCTGCTGCTCTGAGGGCCTCCTCTCCCAGCCTCCCTATCGGATCGCCACGTATTTCACGTGCGTCCGTTGTCTACGGAGGTTTCCATGTGGTCAGCTTGTCCCTGCTTTTGTTCAGTAATTTTTTCCCCAGACTCCAGCATTACCCCTCCCACCCTTTTGTGTAGGTCCCCCCTGAATGGGCTCCCTCCCTGTCGAACCATGGGAACCTTGCCCGACTGTCCTAATCCCTGGCGGAGTCGCTGGACCGCTACCTACCCAAATTGCGGTCATCTCTCCCCCCCAGGGTCCTCACTGCAGATGGGGCACGCTCAGATACAGGGTCACGCAAGGAGTAGCCCACTGACCAACCTCGGGTGGTCTCAACTAGCTTCCACCCCTCCTCGGCATCCTCGGGTCGCCCCCAGGACAGGCCTGAGGCTGGTGACGAAGCCTTCTGTCAGTTGCCTCTTGGGACACCTCTGCACAGATTCCCTCGGAACAGAGCATCAGACGGTCTTCCACCATACATAATCCCTCTGTGAGGTCAAGACAAACGTGCACGGAGGAACCTACCCTACCCAGGTTTGGTGCCCCTCTAGTGGACTTTCGGATGGTGCTCCCCTGCCTGCATAGGTAATTACTGCACAGGTAAGGCAGCAGTCACGGTGCTTAGCAACTGTGACACCTACGTGGTGTCTCTGGTACGTACGCCCTTGTAGGCTGTACATGGCAGGCCTTCCTGGTTCCCCTATACCAGGGTTCTACACATTTGAGAGTGTTCCCACAGGGTCTCCATCCTAGTGCTGGTGTTCACCACTCTACCTCATTTCAGGGGGTCCCTGTTCTAGGCAAGCTGATAATTCAGGCAAACGCTTCTTGTAGGGTTGGTAACCCTTCTCAGCCTTTCATAGTTCGAGTACCTACACCAGATGCTGTAGCCATTACTCCTGGCTGGCTCTATGGCAGGGATCAACAACCTTCAGCACTCCAGCTGTTGTGAAACTACAATTCCCAGCATGCTCCATTCATTTTTATTTGCAGAGCAGAGCAAGTATGCATGTTGGGAGTTGTAGTTTCTCAACAGCTGGAGTGCCGGAGGTTGCCTACCCCTGCTCTATGGTGTTCCATGCGGCACTATTTCCCCCTACCGGGCGAGATATACAGGCCGTCTTCAATTGCACCTGTCTGTTTCCAACCACCTTGCTTCCTTCATAGGTAGAGTACCTACACCATCTCCTGATGCTGTAATCTAATATCCCTGGCGGGCTCTATTGTGTTCCATGCGGCACTATTTCTCTCTTCCGGGCGAGATATAGAGGCCACTCAATTGCTGTAGCAATTGCCTCTGTTTGGTTCTAGTGGGCACCAAGCTGCCACCTTGCTCCCTTCATAGGTAGAGTACCTACACTATCTCCAGAGGCTGTAGCCGTTGCTCCCATCTGGCCTTATGGTGTACCTTGAGGCACTATTTCTCCCTTACCGGATGATATATTGAGGCCACCTTGTATTGCTGTGGCCACTGCACCTACCTCATCATAGTGTGCACCAAACAGCCATCTTGCTTCCTTCATAGCTGAAGTTCCTGCACCTTCTCCAGATACTGTTGATGCAGCCCCGTTTCCCTCTTTTCAGGTGAAATAGAGGGCCTCCTTCAGTTGCCATTGCACCTACCTGATTGTGGTGTGCACCTGTTGTTCTTTGTGGTACCGTGCGGCCCTATTTTCCCCTTCCCGAGCGGAACATAGGTACCATTGCTAACGCGGTAGCTGTTGCACTTCTCTGGTCCTAGGGCGCACCATGCGGCCACATCGCTCTGATCTTAAATCTAGAACCTCTACCATCTCCAGATGCTGTACCCATTGCACCTGTTTGGTCGTATCTCTGCACTACACAGCCATATTTCTACCTTGCAGGTTGAGGACCTACTTCCTCCAAATGCGGTCGCATTCCCGGATGCTGTGGCTTTGTTTCCACTCCTTAGAGTGCAACATGCAGCCACTTTACCTCTGTTTTAGCCTGGTGGAGTACAGTGATCTCCACTGGATCTTCTCCTTGTTGGGGTACCTAGCTTTGTGAGCACCGGCCGCTGCAGCATTTTCTGGTCATCACTGGATGTCCTCCGCCACACGGAATCCTTCTGGGGTCAGCGACATTATCCTCGCTGGACGTCCATCCTGATGAGTCAGGGACAGAACCACTGAGCGCCACACACCTGCCTGGTAGGTGAATTTTCTGCCGATTGCTCCGGCATCGGACAGGGTCCCGTAGTTCCTTCTGGGTCCAGGTGTTCCCTTATATTCTCTGCTTAGTTGTCCTATACGACAGAGGGCAGTCCCCTTGGACCTTGCTATTGTCTGCGCCTGTCAGGTACTTTCTCCCCCTGAGAGTCTTCTGCATGTCGGTCGCAGCTGGTTTATACATTTCGTGTTGTCACACCCAGTTTCTTTCATGGTGACTTCGCCATTCCTTATGCATATGGGTGTCTGTCGATTTAGAAGTACAACCCAAGCTGCTGTACTTGCCCTCTCCGAGACAATGTATGCAGATTGAGAGCCACTATTCTTGGAATGGCTAGTTGTCCATGGCCGATTCCTTCCCGTATGGTGGTTGTTTTCACTTTTTCTTGGATATTCTGGCTTTTGTTGTCCTCTGGTGGTTCAGTTCCTGGTTCCTTGTGAGCCCATACCGGGTACTCCTTTCTGGAGTCCCTGTCCCCGTTCATTTGACCACACAGAGGGGAACAAATAGCCTTGTGGACCTCTTGGGATTCGTGTCTATCTTCCCATCCTGGTTTAGTGCTACGGTTTGCATTTCCACCTTATGGTCTCCTTCAGGAGGGCCTTCCTCCTGTTTGTAGAAACTTCCCCCTTAGACTGTTGGAAGTACTCTCCTTCTCCTCCCATGTCTCTCACTACTAGGGCTGCAGCTAACGATTATTTGAATAATCGATTAGTTGCCGATTAATTTCTACGATTAATCGGCAAAAACGACAAAATTACAAAACAGAGAGGTTTATATGATCTTACTTGAAAAAATATGTTCAAAGGCCATATTAAAACAAATTGTGGACGACACTATTATGGGGGATCTGTGGACGGCGCAGTTATGGAGAGGGGGGATCTGTGGACGACACTATTATGGGGGATCTGTGGACGGCGCAGTTATGGAGAGGGGGGATCTGTGGACGACACTATTATGGGGGATCTGTGGACGGCGCAGTTATGGAGAGGGGGATCTGTGGATGGCGTAGTTATGGAGAGGGGGATCTGTGGGTGGCGTAGTTATGGAGAGGGGGATCTGTGGGTGGCGTAGTTATGGAGAGGGGGATCTGTGGGTGGCGTAGTTATGGAGAGGGGGATCTGTGGGTGGCGTAGTTATGGAGAGGGGGATCTGTGGGTGGCGTAGTTATGGAGAGGGGGATCTGTGGGTGGCGTAGTTATGGAGAGGGGGATCTGTGGGTGGCGTAGTTATGGAGAGGGGGATCTGTGGGTGGCGTAGTTATGGAGAGGGGATCTGTGGGTGGCGTAGTTATGGAGAGGGGGATCTGTGGGTGGCGTAGTTATGGAGAGGGGGATCTGTGGGCGGCGCAGTTATGGAGAGGGGATCTGTGGGCGGCGCAGTTATGGAGAGGGGGATCTGTGGGCGGCGCAGTTATGGAGAGGGGGATCTGTGCACTGTTATGGGCATAACAGTGCACAGATCCCTTTCCACATAACAGTGCACAGATCCCCCTTCCCATAGCAGTGCCATACACAGATCCCCCCTCCTTCCCATAGCAGTGCTATACACATACCCCCCTCCCCATAGAAGTGCCATACACAGACCCCCCTCCCCATAGAAGTGCCATACACAGACCCCCCTCCCCATAGAAGTGCCATACACAGACCCCCCTCCCCATAGAAGTGCCATACACAGACCCCCCTCCCCATAGCAGTGCTATACACAGACCCCCCTCCCCATAGCAGTGCTATACACAGACCCCCCTCCCCATAGCAGTGCTATACACAGACCCCCCTCCCCATAGCAGTGCTATACACAGACCCCCCTCCCCATAGCAGTGCTATACACAGACCCCCCTCCCCATAGAAGTGCTATACACAGACCCCCCTCCCCATAGCAGTGCCATAGACAGATCCTCCCCATAACAGCCCCGGCCCCGATGCTTATAAGTCGGACTAATCACGTCTGCATCTTTATTTTACCTTTTTACAATGACGCTCCTGTAACAGCCAGGCAGAGCGGACGGCGGCGTAACGTCACTCACGTGACGCACCTGCTCCGCCCACCTCATGAATGAAGGAGGCGGAGCAGGCGTGTCACGTGAGTGAGTGACGTTACGCCGCCGTCCGCTCTGCCTGGCTGTTACAGGAGCGTCATTGTAAAAAGGTAAAATAAAGATGCAGCGACCGCCCGCCCGGATAGCAACGAATCGGCGATTATTCGATAACTGGATTCGTCGACAACGAATCCAGTTATCGAATATAATCGATTACATCGATTAATCGTTGCAGCCCTACTCACTAGTGTGTCCCTGCTGAGGTTTCCTAGGCCTGGTTCCCTTTTTCCCTGATACTTCATTTGGCCAGAGTTTCTCCGGTCTTGCGCTTCTCAGCGATATTTTGTTTTCAGAGGCTCGTTCCTCGTCTCCTGGTTTTGGGATGCAGGTCTTGCCTTTTCTCTTTTCCTGGCCTTTACTTACAACTCCCTCCCTTTCCAAGGGTTGGCGGTTTCCCTTAGCACCTTTGTTTTTTTTTTCCTTTCAATAGGGCGCTTAACTTCATCACCTGCTTCGCGGTGAGGGGAGACCTGCACTCTTGACATGTGAGCCTTGCTATTGCTTCCCTCACTCATCACAGGGTGTTTGTGCTTTGGCCTGAGACAATTAGAATGTTAGGTAGCTCCAATACGCGGTGCTGTCCTACTTTCTCTCCAGCCTTTGGCCAAGCTGGGTGTTCCCCTTTGCCTTCTTCTTGCATTTGGGATTTTCTCCCAGGCATTTGTCCTGGCAGTCTTCACTGTTGCTTCCTTGGGGTTTCTCCCTTGTTATGAGGCTTCTTGTCTAATCCATGCTTTTCTCCTGTTGGGTCACATGGTTCTCCTGCACCTGTATGCCCAACCGGTGGCATGGCTGTTCATTTCCCACCCTCTGGGACTGCTTTGGGACGTCCCATGGTGCTGTGTCCCCCAATGCCATGCACGAGAAATCCGTTAAATCCTTTTCTCGTAGTAGGCATTGGGGGACACAGATCCCACCCTATGTTTTTTACTTCCGCTTCTCCGAGTGGTCTCTTGATCTTTCCCAGTACGGGAGTTGTTGGTTCCTTGCCTTTCGTCTCTCTCCTACTGCTTTTGGTACAAACTGATCAGCCTAGGGCCTGTGGAGAGGGTATAGCCCAACGGGGAGGAGCCAACACTATTTATGTCTAGTGTCGTCTCCTAGTGGTAGTTGGACATATACCCGTGGTGCCGTGTCCCCCAATGCCTACTACGAGAAAAGGATTTTACGGCGAGTACAAAAAAAATAAAGAGATTTAAAGGATATGTGCACCTTTAGATTGCATTTAACTTATTTTTGCCTAACTATATTTTCAATTGGTCTTTATAAAAAATATTGAGCTGTTCAGTCACCAAAGGGTTAGGCTACTTTCACACTAGCGTTCGATCGGATCCGTTCTGAACGGATCCGCTCATATTAATGCAGACGGTGGCTCAGTTCAGAACGGATCCGTCTGCATTATAACTTAGAAAAATTTTGTGAAAGCGGATCCGTTCAGACTTTACATTGAAAGTCAATGGGGGACGGATCCGCTTGAAGATTGAGCCATATGGTGTCATCTTCAAGCGGATCCGTCCCCATTGACTTCCATTATAAGTCGGAACGGATCCGCACGCCGCCGCACGGCCAGGCGGACACCCGAACGCTGCTTGCAGCGTTCAGGTGTCCGCTCACTGAGCGGAGCGGAGGCTGAGCGCTGGCAGACGGATGCATTCTGAGCGGATCCGCATCCACTGAGAATGCATTAGGGCCAGACGGCTGCGTTCAGGGCCGCTTGTGAGCACCTTCAAACGGAGCTCACGAGCGGACACCTGAACGCAGGTGTGAAAGGAGCCTTAACTGGTTTTTCTAACTGTGTGACTGGTACTTTCCCTTTGGTCATATAATAACCCTCATCTCTAAACTACTGAGGTCATAAACACTTATTTAAACCACATTCTTATCAGTATGATAAAGAGTGAGCTTTAATCAGTGTTTATTTAGTCAGAGAGCGGAGATAAGGAGCCGTCAGGTCCTCAGATGACGGAAAAGATAAAAAATAAATAAATTGTATCCACAGGCTGGATAAGCTACACAGGTGGAGAGCTACAGGATTCCATATTGGGTTTTTTTAGCTCAAAAGAAGTATAATACAATGACAAAAAAAAAAAAATGCCCCCAAAGGTATACGTTGCCTTTAATAAAACAATCCAATGAATATTTGATATTGGCACAATCGTTCTGGTGCACAATTAACACCTTAAAAACAAATCCAAAATAGTGAAATTGTGGAAAAGGGGGGGGGGGGTTATAGTAGTAAATTAAATGGTGGCATTAAAATACACAACAGCTTCATATGGCTCTTGGAGGTAAAAGTGAAAATGAGTAAACAAAAATTGGATTGGCCCTAAAGGGGTTAAAACGATGTCATTCTTACCCTGAATTCAGCCACAATCTTCGATTTTAAGACCGCTTTGGGAGTCTCTGGAACAGCTAAAACGCAGAAAAACAGATACAATTTTATTACAGTTAACGGAACTGCTCATGATCATCCTGGAATATTGCTGCTGATCTAGACGGAGGACAAATGGGGTCATTTATTTAGATCTGTGTTTTAGAGGCCGGTCTTCATCCTGCGCCAGTCTCTACATAACTTAGGCGCATCCGCCACCAACCTAAACCTACAGGAGTTCCTTTGCTGCCGTAGATTTTTATAATTTTCTGTGCTTCAAACAGGCTTAGAACATGATGGCACGAGTGGGCTGGCCCACTCCAATTTTTGGGGTGTATGGGCAAGAAGTCACAGATTTGGCCGCAAGTCCCCTATGCGACCGAATCTGCGGCAGATATATCTATTCATAAATGACACCCATACTGCCTAGTCTTAGACATAGGAGCAGAGCTTAAACATAATGAAGTGGCAGCACGAGTTTTAGCACAATGCAAACAGAAAAATCCAGCGTTACTAGAAGTGACAAATCTTCCAACGAGCCATGGAGAGCGCCCGTTTTATAATTGTGTCTCAAAGCCGAGACATTTGCATATGGTACCTAATTAGCATATTATACAACCCCTCAAAGGAACAATAAAATGAGTCTGATGAGCTATATGCGACAAGCCATAGCAAGCTGCTAATGGTTGTACTGAACAGATACTCACTTTCTGGAGGTTTCTCTGCAGGTTTAGCACGTGCACTTTTGCTTTTCTCCCGTTTACTCCAACCTCCACCTGTGGCAAATATTGAGAAATTGTCAAATCTCAGCAAAGAAACAGTCAAATCAAAGCTAACAGCACAAAATCTATGATCAGACATGAAAAACGTCAGAGGAAATCAACCTGGACACCATGATTTGAAACGGTCCGTTTAAGTAACTATGTGCACCCCCCCATCTAATACCAATTCTGGAGCATCTTTTCTTATGACTCCATGTTATGCTGCTCATCCACTATTCCTACTAGCAATAAAAATCTAGACACTGGCCATACTGATTGGATATTGCCAGACATCAGATGTTATGACACAGGGAATTTTAAATAGTTGCTAAAGCATACGTGTCAGGAGAGTTCACAGGTCGTCCTTAGAGGGTTGTCAGACGTACATTTTTTACATCTGAGACGACCCGCAAGTTACATTTTTGTCTTTAGTTAATGGAAGCGTGAAAAACCATGCATAGTCACGATGTACGGTCCGCCACTTCACCTCTGCAAGGCGTTTGAAGCCTCATCTCTGATAACAGAGGACTTAATTTACTACATAATGCCGTGACGGCCAGTTCTCACAGTGGCCTACGCTGCACGAGGACGTGATGGCGATTTAATCCCTTCCCCCTTTAAGCATTTTAGGACTTAGTGACCAAGCAATTATATTCCTTATTTTTTTTCTTCTTCCAAGAGCTGTAACTTCTTTATTTTTCCATCCATGTAGTCATGTGACAGCTTGTTGTTATTGTGGGATAAGTTGTAGTTTTTAATGGCGCCATTTTGGTGTACACGTAACTGATTAACTTTTATTAACGCTATCGGGGGGGGGCAGCAATTAAGCTTTTACAGCAGCGTTCATTTTTCAGCATAGACAACTTAAAGGGGTTCTGCAGTTATTTTATACTGATGTGCTATACTCTGGATAGATCATTAGCATCTGATCGGCAGGGGTCCGACACCCGGGACCCCCGCCGATCAGCTGTTTGAGAAGGCAGCAGCGCCGCGGCCTTGTCACTGTTTACTGCAGGCCCAGTGACGTCACGACTAGCATCACTGGCCTGGGCGGGGCTAAGCTCCATTCAAGTGAACCGAGCTTAGCTCCACCCAGGCCAGTGATACTAGTCGTGATGTCACTGAGCCTGCCGCAAACAGCGAGAAGGTCGTAGTTCCGCTGCCTTCTCAAACAGCTGATCGGCAGGGGTCCCAGGTGTCGGACCCCGCCGATCAGATGCTGATGATCTATCAAGAGGAACTGCGGAACCTCTAACTTTATTCTCCAGGCGGGTACAATTACAGCTTTAACAAATACATAGACCCTTAAGAGCCAAAACTTATTTTTTTGTTTATCTCTCTCTCTCTACGGAGCTGTGTGGGCTTGAATTTTGAGGGAAGACTTTTAGTTTTCATTGGTTTCATTTAGGGGTTCATAAGACTGATCACTTTTACAGCAATTCTGGAATAGTTTTTCCTTTAATCACACCATTCACTGTGCAGTATAAATTGTGTGACAAATTTGGGTCAATCTGGATTATTAAAGACGCAACAACAACAAATACGTTATGGGATTTTTATTTTTGTAATTTTTTTCCACTGAAAAGCTCTCTGAGGCTGCATGCACACGACCGTAAATATTTTGCAGGCCAGAAAATGTGGATCCGCAAAAAATACGGATGCTGTCCATGTGACATTTGTGCTGCATAAGTTTTTTTTGTGGATCCATTCTAACAAGTCCTATACTTATCTGCAAAATGGACAAGAATAGGACATACTCTATTTCTTGCAGGGCTACGGAATTAACATACGGATGCGGACAGCACACGGTCTGCCGTCTGCATTTTTGTGGACCCATTGAAAAAAAAATGGGTCCGCATCCTATACGCAAACAAAACATAACGACACGAAAAACAAAACACATTTATGTGCACAAGGCCTTACCATTATTTTTAAACTTGGAGATTTACCATTTACTTGTCCCACAAGGGGACTTTGTTTTGATCGCTTATAGGGAACCTGTCACCGGAATTTTGGGTATAGAACTAAGGACATGGGTTGCTAGATGGCCACTAGCACATCCACAATATCCAGTCCCCATAGCTCTGTGTGCTTTAATTGTGTCAAAAAAACAATTTGATACATATGCAAATTAACATAAAAGAGTCATATCTTACTTGTGTGACCAGAGAAGAGTCATATTTTCAAGCTCTGACTCATCTTAGGTTAATTTGCATATGTATCAAATCGGTTTTTATACACAATAAAAGCACACAGAGCTATGGGGACTGGGTATTGCGGATGTGCTAGCTGCCATCTAGCAACCCATGTTCTCAGCTCTATACCCAAAATGTCCGTGCTATACTGCCAGACACCAGCAGGCTGTGCTAGAGAAGGAGCAGCCAATCAGGAATATACTGCAGGCAGCATGGGGCAAAATGCCTAGGGCAAAAAATACGGTAAGGGCTCGTTCATACAACTGTTGGTGTCCTGTTCCCGTATTGCGAACCGCATCTGCAATACACGGGCACTGTTCCGTTGTCATGCCGCATCATGGATGCAGACCTATTCAATGGGTCCGCAAATCTGGAGCATGGGCACGGGTATGTTTTGTCCCCGTACCCTAGTAAAAAGGGCCGACAAAATTATTAAAGTACAGCAAATGCCTGATAAAGCACAGGGAAAAAAATGCAACTTACCTAAAGCAGTTCTGAAAGAAGCAATAGTATCCTCGTTGTAAACACTTCTGTCTTCCCATATCTTGAAGACCCTCTCGGCAGACTTTGACACAGATGGATCCCTTTAAAAAATTATTTCAGCAATTAATTCCACAGTGCACTGGTCATAACTGTATACACTGGTATACTCTCCCATAGAACAAATATATAATAGATGCCCTGGTGAATGCCAGTGACACTGATGGCACCAAGGTCTGATCAAGTCACACCAATAAATAAATAAAAAAATCTATCTAATGGATCAATTTTTTTCTTCTCAACTCCTGCAACAAAATCTGCGCTGTGCGCTCAAAGTAGATGGACGCTGCAGAACGCAGTCAACCCTTCTCCTGCCCTGGTCAGACTCTCCTGTTGATGTGTCTGGACTATCACTGCTCTGAGCAGCCCATCATTGCCTGCTGTGGTCACACAGAAATGTGCTGGGACAGGCTATGCAACTGCAGCAGCCAATCACTGTCCTCAGCGGTAGAATTCTGAAAACTGTGACTGACTGCAGCTGTCTCGTGCTGTACTCAGGAGAATCTGATCAGCACCTTAGAGAAGGGTGCTGAAGAAAGGGGTGTGAAAACGAGATTTTTGTGAACTCGCATGTAAAATCTTTCTTGCTTAGTTCATTGGGGGACACAGGACCGTGGGTATAGCTGCTTGCTGCCACTAGGAGGCGACAAGGCTGAAAAGTGATAACTCCTTCCCTGCCGGCTATATCCCCTCCAGCCTGGAGAGAGCATATCAGTTTGTGCCCAAGCAATAGGAGTAGGAGAAAAATACCATACAGTAAACAACCAACAACTGAAACGTCAGTCGGATCGAACCAGAACTGACGACCATACTGGCCCACCGACCGCCATTATTTGCGGCAAACAACCACTGGGTGGAAGCTGTGTCCCCCAATGACCTAAGCGAGAAAGATTTTACAGGTGAGTTCACAAAAATCTTGTTTTCTCGCTCGTATCATTGGGGGACACAGGACCGTGGCACTTCCTAAAGCAGTCCACGGGGAGGGAAACAAATCACACGCCCATGGAGAAAAACACCCCAGAGGATGCGCAATTCCATGCCACCTGCAAGACCTTGCTGCCGGAAGCAGCATCCGCCGATGCCTAGGAAAGCACCCGCTAAAACTTGGTGAACATGTGCCCGGAGATCAAGACACTGCCTTCTACAACTAGAAAGCGAATGCCTAGAGTAGATGAACCAGAGGCCATAACTCCGCTGGGCGGTGCCTTGTCCTAGGAGCGGAATGCCCAAGACAGATATACCTGGAAAACATCCCTTTAGAGGCAGTCAGCTTTGACAAAGACCTCAAGGAAAAAACAGGTAAAAGTCTGCACAGCGGAAAGCGTTAGTTATGGACCAGCAAACTTAGGAGGCCAAATTAGATGGCTGATGGAGAGCCGCTCTCTAAAATGCAGGGGGGGGGGGGGAAGAGAAACCATGTCTGAGATGATATGGAAAACAGCGACTACCTT
Source organism: Bufo gargarizans (assembly GCF_014858855.1). Classification (NCBI taxonomy): domain Eukaryota; kingdom Metazoa; phylum Chordata; class Amphibia; order Anura; family Bufonidae; genus Bufo; species Bufo gargarizans. Next base: position 46,608 of record NW_025334326.1, read on the forward strand.
CTGCAAAGAAAGAAGATACTGGGCGGAGCACTGCCTTATGCTAATGACAAGAGAAAAATGTACATAGAAGAAGGCGCTATCAAATCCGAAAGCCGCGGGGTGGAAGATCCCGCCACCCGGAATGCCGCCTTCCCAGAAATAAAAAAGGAGAAGACGGCGTCCCAGAGGGAGGACTTGTTCCTCACCGAAACTCCTCCAAACTATCCGCAGGTCGTTGGGACAAAGCTGGCTGCTGGCCGCAACTGTGGAAGCAGAACCAAAATCCAGGTCCGCAGGATCCTCCTCTGGTTAAGAGAACGCCCCTTAGGAAGCGTAAATTGGTAGACTAATGCCCCTAGAGCCGTAGAGGCTTGTGGCGAGACTTCTAGCGAGAGAAGCTGCTTGAGAAACCAGTGAGAAAAAAAAATCCTGAGCCAAGCATGCCCAACTGCAGGCCAAAGAACCAATACCTCGGAGAAAGGTAGAAGCAAAGCCCATGTGAGCATCACCGGTGATGGGAAGCCCCGTAAGTGACCATATATGGACAATGCGGAAACACTGCCTGGAAGGACAGATGACCAAGATGAGAGGAATACTCTTGCCTGGTGGAGTTTGATCACTACGTCCAACACCCTCAACGTACCCGGGGAACACTGGTCACGTGGAAAAAAAAATATTGAGCTGGGATTCCATAGCCGTGCAACCCATGGCTACTGGTCAGCTAGACAGAAGGGGAAGGTGGTCAGCCATCCAGCTCGAGGAGGGTGTTCCGTTCCAGGAACTAAACCCCTACCAGCAGTGGCAAGGCGTGACAGACACCCGCTCTTTCCGGCGTAGGGGACCCCGGAATGAGCAGCGAAAGGAATGACCACCATCGGCTTGAGGTGACAGACAGTAATCATAGCTGAAAAAAGGTAGCACTCTAGTGCTAGACGAGTGCCGCAGGGACTAAGCTACCCAGCAGAGCACACCCGAGGTAGGTGCTGATCAGCCATGGCAATTACGCCATTGCAAAGCCCGAGTTGACGACAGAAGGACAACAGTTGTCAGAGCAACGGTCGATCAGTAGTGTAAATTAGGAGGCCAGGGCTAAAGCCCACTGCCATCAGAGACTGGCGCTTTTCAGAATCTATTGGTAATGCAATACTCCACCCGAGGAGGAGGCGGCCAAACAAGAGAAGCCACAAAAGTAATGCTAACGCCATACTCCAGTTAAGGAGGAGGCTACACCATAGAGGACACAGATTCCAGAATCAGAAGAATCCGTCACCTGATGAGGGAACTGTGCAGTTGGAACCCTAGTATGTAGTGGAGGCGCAAATATCCCTTGTACAGTAGGAGCTACAGCATGCTCCCCCTTGTACAATCACTTACCTAAGGTGCCCAAGGGGACGTCCGTTAATACAGGGTGCCCGGCCGCACCCATCGCCGTCCGGTGCCCAGCGCAACCTTCCCTGTCTTCAGCGCCGCCTCCGCAATCCTCCCGTCCCTCTGCCAGATCCCGCGCCTGTGTACTAGGCACAGCCTGGTGCGCCACAGACTCCTGGCAGCGGCTTCGTTGAGCGGATTGCGGAGTCAGCGCAAAGCTAAAGAAGGCTGCGCTGAAGACAGGGAAGGTGGCGCTGGGCACCGGACGGCGATGGGTGCGGCCGGGCACCCTGTATTAACAGACGTCCCCTTGGGCACCTTAGGTTTTTATAACCTGTCAATCACTTACCTGTTTTCTGGGCTAATAGAGCCACAGGGAGGTTTGATAAGGCCAGCTTAGGATTCATGTTATTAGTACAGACATGAGCATATGTTTAGGGGTAAAATCTCATGACCGAATCCCTTTAAGGTATTTGGCCTGCAGAGAGGAACCACCGGATAATCCAGTGCCGGCTGCAAAGAGGTGGCTTACCATGAAGGAGCTCAGCGGGCACCTGGGGGAGGGGGACAGCTAGGCGGGAAGAATTCGCGCCTGAGGGACGGACCCGCCCGCTCCATAACTGGAATAAAAGCCGGGACAAAGTTCGGTGCACGGCCAACCGGGAAGTACTGTCGAAAACAGAGGGACTTGGATAGATGCGCGGGATGTGTCCGCTGGTCGCGGGTGCCCACCCCGTGGGCCGCAAGAAACAGCATGGGCCGAGTACAGGTAGGCCGGGAAGCGGAGGGTCTGGAGCGGGGCTCTCAGGCGCCCTGGTTGCATACCGGCCGAGGGTGCCCACCCCTCGGGCCGGATAAAGTGAGGCTCCCAGAATGCGTCCTGCCAGATAGCGGTCGCGGGAGCCCACCCCGCAGGGCGGAAAAATAGGCTCAAGCCGCAGGACCTAAAGAGCTAGATAGGGGAACTCAGGCCCCCAGATATGGACAGAGGCCCACAATGTACATCGGGGGCTGAGGTAACGTGGGGCCCTCCCCAGGGCATGGCCCACTCTGAAGAAAATGTCCTCCATTTTAGGACGAGGTGACCAAGGGGGGAGGGGAGCTGAGAATACTTACCCAATCCGGACTACTCACCCCATCTTCATTCTCTTCTCTCTACCCCTTCTCAGAGTACCAGCAGGATCACCTCTTCAGCAGCTGGCACCCGAAGTGGCAGGAGACTGGAATGGCAGAGGGTCTCGACGGATTCAGGCGACCCTTTGGCCTGCGGGAAGCAGGGGAGCTGGGGTTCCCTGGTCCACTTTTGCTTCTTGGGGAGGGCGAGCGGTGAGGGAATCTGCCTCCTAACGACACTCAGCTAAAAAACTGATATGCTCTCTCCAGGCTAGAGGGGGTATAGCCGGCAGAGGAGGAGTTATCACTTTTCAGCCTAGTGTCGCCTGCTAGTGGCAGCAAGCAGCTATACCCACGGTCCTGTGTCCCCCCAATGATACGAGTGAGAAATACGTTTTTTGAATTTCGAAACCATTTTAGGCGGAGACCAGTATTAGGTCCCGGTCATGTTTTTTGCTTTGCTCTCAATAACCTCACACAGAAGGCAGTCTTCCGTCATCTTTGGCAGTGCCAGAGAGATGTATTGAGTGGTAGCACAAAGGCTTGACTGCCACTGCATTCATACAGCATAACATAGGAACACCGGTCCACGGGGCTAGTAGTCAGACCCCCACACCCCACAGACCAGCTGTATTTTTGGGACCTTTTTCTGCAGTCAAACGCAGAGATTATGTAAGGAATTCTGTCTAAGGCCTCTTTCACACTTGCGTTGTCCGGATCCGGCGTGTACTCCACTTGCCGGAATTACACGCCGGATCCGGAAAAACGCAAGTGTACTGAAAGCATTTAAAGACGGATCAGTCTTCAAAATGCTTTCAGTGTTACTATGGCAGCCAGGACGCTATTAAAGTCCTGGTTGCCATAGTAGGAGCGGGGGAGCGGTACACTTACAGTCCGCGCGGCTCCCGGGGCGCTCCAGAGTGACGTCAGAGCGCCCCATGCGCATTGATGACGTGCCATGCGATTACGTCATCCATGCGTGTGGGGCGCCCTGACGTCACTCTGGAGAGCCCCGGGAGCCGCACGGACGGTAAGTATGCTGCTCCCCCGCTCCCCTTTACCATGGCTGCCAGGACTTTAGCGTCCCGGCAGCCATGGTCACCACTCTAAAAAAGCTAAACGTCGGATCCGGCAATGCGGCGAAACGACGTTTAGCTTAAGGCCGGATCCGGAGCAATGCCTTTCAATGGGCATTCATTCCGGATCCGGCCTTGCGGCAAGTCTTCAGGATTTTTGGCCGGAGCAAAAAGCGCAGCATGCTGCGGTATTTTCTCCGGCCAAAAAACGTTCCGTTCCGGAACTGAAGACATCCTGATGCATCCTGAACGGATTTCACTCCATTCAGAATGCATTAGGATAAAACTGATCAGGATTCTTCCGGCATAGAGCCCCGACGACGGAACTCTATGCCGGAAGACCATAACGCAGGCGTGAAAGAGCCCTTAAGCTACAGGATTCATTTATACAGTCAAATCTGTACGTACTTCATCAGAGAGGCAGCTTCAGGGAGGACATCAGCAAACGTGTCGCGGTAGATGAGTGCGTTCTTCCTCTTACAATTCTGGATGATATCGTTGGACAAGTAGAAGAGGTTCAGTCTGTGTGGGAAGCCAGCTGTGGGAGAAGAGAAAGAAATAGTTAGGCTATACAGCTCACATACAGCCATAGTTACGTTTGGGCCTTATTCACACATGGTGAGTTGTCAGGACATTTTCCTACATCCCAATGATCAGTCCCAAGCCAGGTAAGTCCCCTCTTAACGCCTCCCCCTTGACCTCGATTGACAGGGCCCAGCTAGGGCAGGGGACGAACAGAGCAAGATTTCAATGACTGCACATACATGTCAAGTAACCATTTTATTCATATATATTTCTAGGATGAATAATGAAGGAACGCCAAAAAAAAAAAAAGTTTGAGGAATACAAGTCTTTGCTGACAGAGCATACAGGAGAGAGGGGAGAGCTCGTCTTTGCTGACAGAGCATACAGGAGAGAGGGGAGAGCTCGTCTTTGCTGACAGAGCATACAGGAGAGAGGGGAGAGCTCGTCTTTGCTGACAGAGCATACAGGAGAGAGGGGAGAGCTCGTCTTTGCTGACAGAGCATACAGGAGAGAGGGGAGAGCTCGTCTTTGCTGACAGAGCATACAGGAGAGAGGGGAGAGCTCGTCTTTGCTGACAGAGCATACAGGAGAGAGGGGAGAGCTCGTCTTTGCTGACAGAGCATACAGGAGAGAGGGGAGAGCTCGTCTTTGCTGACAGAGCATACAGGAGAGAGGGGAGAGCTCGTCTTTGCTGACAGAGCATACAGGAGAGAGGGGAGAGCTCGTCTTTGCTGACAGAGCATACAGGAGAGAGGGGAGAGCTCGTCTTTGCTGACAGAGCATACAGGAGAGAGGGGACAGCTCCACTTTGCCCCCCTATACAGCTGCCATAAAGCATATGCATGCTGCTGTACTGTAAATGCATGAAATACAGGAAAAGGTCGGTGTCTTCCACAATGCCCAAAGCAAAGGTTTTTAAAACATAAGAAAATGAACAGTTCTTAAAGATTAAGACAATTCTGACATTAAATAAAAGTGCAAGTCAATAGACGATACATTCATTGAATGGCTTGTGCCACAAGATAGGAAGCAATGCAGAGAGACTGATCATTCCCAGGTAGCGAGCAGAGCATCGCCTACCGGCACGTGACCGTACGGCTCCGCAAACTGCTGCTACACTCACTGTGCATGGATCAAATCCGTGTGATGTACACTTTTTTTGGGCGGACCCAAAGACAATAACAGGTCAGCATGCACCTGTAAAAAACGCGGTTCGGATGGTGGTCAAAAATATGGCTGTGTGCATGAGGCCTTATAGTACAGCAACTTGCAAACGTATTAAATCTGGGCCCAAAACCGCGTGATGTTGCAAATAGTTTGGAAATAAAAGTGCCATATACAACCACCCAGCACACACACAAAAAAATAATAAAAATAAAAAAATATATATAATATATTATTTTTTTTATATAACAATGCTCCTAAACACAAAAAATAAAACGCATAAACCATCCCCCACAAGATAAAAAAAATACCATCTACAATAATCTACCGCCACACAAAAAATTAAATTATACATAATTCTAAACCACCACACACGAAAATAGCATCTACAATTCCTCCCACCCCCACAGGTATGCATATACAATAACCCTCCAACTATATATGATAAGATTAGGGCTGCAGCTAACGATTATTTGAATAATCGATTAGTTGCCGATTAATTTCTTCGATTAATCGATTAATCGGGAAAAACGACAAAATTACAAAACAGAGGTTTATATGATCTTACTTGAAAAATTATGTTCAAAGGCCATATTAAAACAAATTGTGGGCGACACTATTATGGGGGATCTGTGGGCGACACTATTATGGGGGATCTGTGGGCGACACTATTATGGGGGATCTGTGGGCGACACTATTATGGGGGATCTGTGGGCGACACTATTATGGGGGATCTGTGGGCGACACTATTATGGGGGATCTGTGGGCGACACTATTATGGGGGATCTGTGGGCGACACTATTATGGGGGATCTGTGGGCGACACTATTATGGGGGATCTGTGGGCGACACTATTATGGGGGATCTGTGGGCGACACTATTATGGGGGATCTGTGGGCGACACTATTATGGGGGATCTGTGGGCGACACTATTATGGGGGATCTGTGGGCGACACTATTATGGGGGATCTGTGGGCGACACTTATGGGGGATCTGTGGGCGACACTATTATGGGGGATCTGTGGGCGACACTATTATGGGGGATCTGTGGACGGCGTAGTTATGGAGAGGGGGATCTGTGGACGGCGCAGTTATGGAGAGGGGGATCTGTGGGCGGCGCAGTTATGGAGAGGGGGATCTGTGGGCGGCGCAGTTATGGAGAGGGGATCTGTGGGCGGCGCAGTTATGGAGAGGGGGATCTGTGGGCGGCGCAGTTATGGAGAGGGGGATCTGTGGGCGGCGCAGTTATGGAGAGGGGGATCTGTGGGTGGCGCTGTTATGGAGAGGGGGATCTGTGGGTGGCGCTGTTATGGAGAGGGGAACTGTGGATGGCGCTGTTATGGAGAGGGGGATCTGTGGGTGGCGCTGTTATGGAGAGGGGGATCTGTGGGTGGCGCTGTTATGGAGAGGGGGATCTGTGGGTGGCGCTGTTATGGAGAGGGGGGATCTGTGGGTGGCGCTGTTATGGAGAGGGGGATCTGTGGGTGGCGCTGTTATGGAGAGGGGGATATGTGCACTGTTATGGGCATAACAGTGCACAGATCCCTTTCCTCATAACAGTGCACAGATCCCTTTCCCCATAACAGTGCACAGATCCCCCTCCCCATAGCAGTGCTATACACAGACCCCCCCCTCCTCCCCATAGCAGTGCTATACACAGACCCCCCCCCTCCTCCCCATAGCAGTGCTATACACAGACCCCCCTCCCCATAGCAGTGCCATAGACAGATCCTCCCCCCTCCCCATAACAGCCCCGGCCCCGATGCTTATAAGTCGGACTAATCACTATGTTTATTTTACCTTTTTACAATGACGCTCCTGTAACAGCCAGGCAGAGCGGACGGCGGCGCAACGTCACTCACTCACGTGACGCACCTGCTCCGCCCACCTCATGAATGAAGGAGGCGGAGCAGGCGTGTCACGTGAGTGAGTGACGTTACGCCGCCGTCCGCTCTGCCTGGCTGTTACAGGAGCGTCATTGTAAAAAGGTAAAATAAAGATGCAGCGACCGCCCGCCCGCCCGCATAGCAACGAATCAGCGATTATTCGATAACTGGATTCGTCGACAACGAATCCAGTTATCGAATATAATCGATTACATCGATTAATCGTTGCAGCCCTAGATGAGATAAAATACACCAGTACACTGTGCGCTGTCCGCATCCATACATCCGTTCCGTGGCCCCGCAAATGAGAGCGTGTCCTATTACAATGGGGCCCATGAAAAGTGCAGGACGCACATGAACTGTATCTGTAGTTTGTGAACGGGTATATGGTCATGTGAATGGTGACATTTCAGCATCGTTCACAATGGCCGTTGGGTCCCTGATGTGCGACAAGTTTCCTCGCAGATTTGCACAATCATTTGCAACCGTTTTTGGCGCACATTAAGCTAAACGTATTGGTCAGCAGAGGCCAGACCTTTCTTCCCAGTTTTACTACAACTCCCGGCATGTTCACTGGAATAGCTGTTCTCAAAACTCCCACAGAAGTGAACGAAGCATACTGGGAGCTGTAGTCAACAGGTTGCAGCAAGACGATGCTAGTCAGCACACAGAAGAGGGTCTGATCCAAAAAGGGTAGAATGGAAAGGTTTTTCAAAAATGTAACCAAGTTTGTAACTTTGCTAGTGAATGCCTGCCAACTTCAGCCGGCTCACACCCGATCGCACCAACGCATCACCTCCAGAATTGTGTGGCAAACTCCAGATGAGCCGGGTTTTAGCATGTAAGGGTACTTTCACACTTGCGGCAGGACGGATCCGACAGGCTGTTCACCATGTCGGATCCGTCCTGCGGCTATTTCGCCGTGCCCGCGGACCGCCGCTCCGTCCCCATTGACTATAATGGGGACGGGGGCGGAGCTCCGGCGCAGCACGGCGCTGCACGGAGAAAGGCCGCCGGACTAAAATTACTGCATGTCAGGCTTTTTAGTCCGGCGGCTTTCTCCGTGCACCGCCGTGCTGCGCCGGAGCTCCGCCCCCGTCCCCATTATAGTCAATGGGGACGGAGCGGCGGTCCGCGGGCACGGCGAAATAGCCGCAGGACGGATCCGACATGGTGAACAGCCTGTCGGATCCGTCCTGCCGCTAGTGTGAAACTAGCCTAAAACTAGCCAAAACATGGAAAATCATGACAACTGACGATCCTTAACTGCTTAAAGCCTGGGCCTATTTTCATTTTTTAGTCCCGCGCCGCAGCAATAGTTGTAGTATATTCTTGGTACTGTGTTATTAGTATATTACGTGTGTTATGTTCTGTAAGGATTAATAAATACTGTTATTTATACCTATTGTGTAACGTGTGGGTACTGGCGGTAGTTAGTAAGGCGCATGCAGCTAGTTTAGAGATTAGCGTAAGGCAATCAGTAGTGATTTGTTGTTAATTTAGGCATAAATAGGCGGAGTCATCACTAGACGATCTCCACCTATTTATGATTATTAATTATTGAGATTTGCATAAAAGTCAATAATTAATAGCCCCTTTAACACCATTGCTTATATATTTTCATATGTAAAATTGGGAGGGGTGGGCATTTAAACATTAAATATTTTGGTGTTTAATTTAATTTATTTATTTTTTTACTTTAGGGGCCTAAAACCTGTGATCTTTCGATCCCCTCTCCTATTCACCCTAATAGAGCTCTATTAGGGTGAATAGGATTTTACACTCTCCCTGCTGAGCTGTGCCTCGTGCAGAGAGCGGCAGGCAGCTTACCATGGCAGGCTTGGAAGGCTTCCGCAGCGTAGAGTTGTTGTGATACCAAATTTTTGATTCGGTTTCAATACCATAAAAAAGTATTGTGATACTCGATACCACTCGAAAAAAATAAACCAAAAAAGCCACGTGCATTCCGCATTAAAAAAAAATGGCGAATCGCGCTGTTTTTTTTATTTATTTTTTTATATTTTAATAGCTTGGACTTTTTTCTGACGTGGCGATATGTAATATGTTTATTATTTATACATTTTATATGTGAAATTGGGAAAAGGGGGCGATTTATAATTCATATTTTGGTGGGGGGTTTTCTTACTTTTTTTTTTACACTTTTTATTTAATAACTAACTAACTAACTAACTCCCCCCTTAGGGGCTAGAACCTAAAAAAAAATTCATCCCTTGTCCTAGTCAGCCTGATAGAGCTCTATCAGGGTGAATAGGATATCAAACTCTCCCTGCTGCTCTGTGCACACAGCATCAGGGATGTTACCATGGCAGCCAGGGCTTCAGTAGCGATCTGGCTGCCATGGTAACCGATCGGAGCCCCAGAATAACATTTCTGGGGCTCCGATCAGAAGCTGCCACTGCACCACCAACGAGGGGTAAGGGAGGGGACCTGTGGCCACTGCCACCAATGATTTTAATACTAGGGGGGTTGAGAGGGGCCGGCGCACTGTGCCACCAATAATTTTATTGGGATAGGGGGTTGGGGGGGGGGGGCACACTGCACCTCCAATGATAATTACCCCTTAATACAGGATGCGGGTACTGGCAGATAAGCGGCAGTTAACCCCTCAGGTGCCACACCTGAGGGGTTAACTGCCGCTGATCGCAGCTCCCTGTCAGGGGCAGGGTGCCAGCAATGCGATTCTGCTACCGGCACCCGGCTCCTGTATTATGTGTTAAAGTCTACTTTTCCTGGGTCCAGACTAAGTACTAGGCTACACAGAGCAGCGCCCAGCGATGTCCCAGCACTTACTATTATTCCTGGGCGCCGCTCCGTTCGCCCGCAGTGCCCCATTACTGTCTCCTCTCCATATGCTAATTACTATCGGAGCGATGGGGAGGAGACATCAGCTTCTCTAGTGGGCGTTCCTTCTCCCTGGCTGTAGCACTGTCCAATCGCAGATCAGGGAGAAGGAACGCCCACTAGTGAAGCTAATGTCTCCTCCCCATCGCTCCAATAGTAATCAGCAGCATGTGGAGCAGGAGAGGAGACAGTAATGGGGCACTGTGGGCGAACGGAGCGGCGCCTAGGAATAATAGTAAGTGCTGGGACATCGCTGGGCGCCACTCTGTTTAGGAAAAGCCGTATCATTGGTGGCACAATGCGCCCGCCCCGCGCTCATGTTCAGAGATACTAGACTGTGCAGAAGCGCAGCCCAGTATCGAAAAAAATGGAAATCCCAGTATCGTATCGATACCGAGCCAAAAGAATCAATTGGGTATCGAAATTTCAATACCCGCAACAACCCTACCGCAGTGTCCATGCTGCCATGGTAACCGATCAGGGATCAGTGATTTTACTGCAGGGGGGAGCAGAGGGAGCCGCATCATTCTGCCTTTCCCAGTCATTGTGGCCAGGTGCCTGCTGTATTATACAGCCGGCACCCACCGTGTATTGAGCGGGCTTACTGCAGCAGCCTGATCCATACAAATGCAGGCGCATAACTCTGTACATGTACGCCATTATATTATGAGGTTAAATTCACGTGCTACCAAGCGCTCGCTGACGTCGCTAAGAGGCCACTCGAAAAGCCAAGCAGAGCCGGTGAAAGCCGGAGGTGCAGGTTTCTCTGAGCAGCACCTCAGTACCTTCATGTTTTCTATGGTGTAGTTCACTAAGTGCAATCCGCCTTCTGTTGTCTGAAAAGAGAACAAACTATCAAAGTACACTGAATGGCGGAACTATTACTACTAACTGCCAGAGCTTACTTAGATTAACCCCATTAAATGAGCCTATACATATGTACAGGTCGGCTGCAGCTGAAGAATCTGCGGGACAAACCAGAGGGCAAAAACACACGGGGCATACTTGGGTGCACATTTGGCAGCAGTGAAATCTGCAGCACAGATTGGCATTCTGCAGGTTACGTGGCAATGCTGCGGTAGCCCCTCTCCGCCACACGTGTCCAAGATTTTTCTGTATGTGCTGTGGATTTTCCGTATGCAATTCCACTGTGGGAAATCTACAGCACATCGCAACTGCTCTCCCGGAAGCCAAGAGCCCCGCTGCCCTAGCTGTATGGCTATTAAAGGGGTTCTCCCACAGAAAATATTCTACATTTTTAAACCAGCACCTGGATCTGATCACTTTAGTAATTTTAGATCTATAGCCCCCGAGTTATTTAATAAATCCTCTCTGAACAGCTCCACCTGCCGTTTGCTCTTTTTCCAATTTCTCGGTCAGGCTCAGTTTTTTCCTGCAGCATAGAGGCCTCGCCCCCAGCTTGACATAAATATAAGCACAGCAACTGTAGAAATGAACAGGGAGATCTCTGGATCCATGCGAGGTCCAGGACAGGTTCTAGCTTTCACCCATTATACGATATATCATTTTTATTTATCTTTTACTTTATTATGGCGTAATCCCTTTAACGTCAATAGGAACATAGTCAGTGCCAAAATGTACAGTCTCTCTTCACACTCCCTCAGTTTATACAGAGCGAGCAGAACTGACCCACTGGAGGGGCAACTAAAATCCTAATGAGACGGACAAGAATTCACCCAGAAAATAATAGCATGGGACACCTCACACACTTTTCGGAGGAGAAAACAACCACGTGACGTCCATAGCACCAGGGCACTCAAGGATACGTGAACAATCCATTTCCTATTAGTTTTCCATGTAACAGCCGGCCAATTTTTCAGTCCAATCCCTGGAACTTGAGCAGGGATTCCCAAGAGGAGCGTCATCTGCCATTCAGGCCCTGTGCCCCTCCTTTAGGCTAGGGGTACACCGCGACTCTGGACACGACAATATACACAAAACCATTTATCATGAAAACTGTTTGATCCACAGGAACACTTTTTACAAAACCAGCCATCCGCAACAGAAAGGACATGCTGTAGATTAGCAAACAGACAGTATTCCCTCAGCGCATGGCCGTCCCTCCATCCACTCTGCCCCCGGATGCAGAGCCCACCGTACCATGCGGTAAAGGGTCAGGGGAACCCAGTCATGGAGAAAAGTGCTCATCTCAGAGGGGCTGCCTGGGTTCAGCACTTAACCCCTTCACAGCTTCTATTGCGTTTGATGGCTCCTATATAACAACTTAAGGCCCAATGTAGCAGGAGACTGACAGGAGGGAAGCGTTCACTGATGCCATCACTTGTCCCCATATAGAATCATCGCTTGCAGCCAGCAGAGCCTGTTTAAATCACACAATCTGCTACCGGCAAACAATGATTTAGGAGTCCCCACCAACGATCCTATTACCCGACGAACGAGTAAAACGTGGCACCTTTACACCGGCAGATTATCGCCCTAGTTAGTGATAATCCTCGCGAACATCAGGCAGGGTGACCTTTAGGCACTGAGACCCACTTCAGGTTCCCTGCAGGCAGACCGTTGCGTTATCTACAATGTGAAGGGAAATGGCATTACAAGTTGTATGAAGGGGAATTAAAAGGGTTTTCCAACATTTTAATACTCATGACCTATCCTCAGGATCCTCATCAGTATCTGAAAGGTAGGGGCCCAACACACAGGGCCCCAAGCGATCACCTATCTGAGAAAGCCTTCTTTCAGCTCACCGAGCACAGTGGCGTCACTTCTATGGGACCAAACAGCTCCCAGGCCACGTGACTGACAAACGTGTGGTCACTGGCCTAGGAAAAGCTGAGAGAACGCCACTGCCTTCTCAAACAGCTGATCGGCGGGGGTCCTGGGTGTAAGGACCCCCACTGATCAGATACTCACGACCTATACTGAGGATAGGTCATCAGTAAATAAAATTAAATCTTTAAAAGGGATTGCCCTACTAAATAATCTCCAGTTTTCAAACCAACATCTGGATCTGAACACTTCTGTAACCGCAAATAACTAAAAATGTGGTACAGCTACTTCAGTGAAATCTATCTATCTGCTGTTCACTCTTATTTCTCTGTCCTGCTCACTGAGAAGGCCACACATGCTCAGTTCTATCCTGCCTCCAGCTGCAGTAGAAAGGACACGCCCCTGAGCTGCCAGCCTGAAATACATCTAGCAGAGCAACCGGAGCAATGACTGAGGAGATCTCTGGCTCCATGTGAGGTCCAGGGACGGTTCTAGCTTTGTTAGTAAGAGATTGGCATGTTCTATACGACGTCTCATTTTCATTTTTTACATTAGTCATGGGAGAACTCCTTTAACATATTATTGCTAGTTGTATGGTTTAACTACATTGTAAAATCTGGTGTTCAGACTAAGGCTACTTTCACACTAGCGTTCGATCGGATCCGTTCTGAACGGATCCGATCATAATAATGCAGACGGAGGCTCCGTTCAGTACGGATCCGTCTGCATTATTTTAGCATAAAAACAGCTAAGTGTGAAAATAGCCTCGTACGGATCCGTCCAGACTTTCAATGTAAAGTCAATGGGGGACGGATCCGCCTGAAGATTGAGCCATATTGTGGCATCTTCAAACGGATCCGTCCCCATTGACTTACATTGTAAGTCTGGACGGATCCGCACGGCCAGGCGGACACCCGAACGCTGCAAGCAGCGTTCAGCTGTCCGCCTGTCCGTGCGGAGGCGAGCGGAGCGGAGGCTGAACGCCGCCAGACTGATGCAGTCTGAGCGGATCCGCTCCATTCAGACTGCATCAGGGCTGGACGGCTGCGTTCGGGTCCGCTCGTGAGCCCCTTCAAACGGAGCTCACGAGCGGACAGCCGAACGCTAGTGTGAAAGTAGCCTAAGGGTCACTATGGCTCAGACTGATGTGAGCACTTGGATTTTATAACTATTTTACTTGCATATATTTTTGGCACATTATATGTGATCCTCGGGGGTACATTTACACTTTCTTTTAGCAGTTTTCCCCTGTGGCCGAGACCCTTATTGGAGTCCCTGGTGGAGCCGATCTTGGCCCGTAGACACCAGGTGATCAGGTGACAGGGTCCTGCTAGATTGTACAGCTTAAACGCTGCTGCATGTATAATGGTGCGGGGTGAAAGCCCAGGACCACGCGCCGTTATCAGGCTAAAATCAGAATCCATAAAATATACTAGGATTTTTACATCCATACACACAATCATTTTGCCTACGTGCTATGTAATCCAGACACCTGATGCCACCAGGAAAACAACCGCCACATACAGCCAAGTCCAGCCCTATAATTTGTGCACCTCTGTAGTCCCTGAAGACCTCAGTATAAAGATAGCAGCGCTGCAGATGTGGGCACATCAGGCTCAGACCAATCAGCTCCGGGAGGCACCAGGGACACCGGCTGAACCTCTGCACTGGGTTTGCCATTGTACACAGGTCCTTCCTGCAGAGTCACTTTTGGATTTTGAGGATTTTGATGCCAATTTAAAACTACAACAATACAAATTATCCCTGCTGCCCATCACCTAGTCATGTAATGTCACCACAAGGGGGAGCTCACACCGCACACCACGATACAGCTCAGTGGTCCTGGCGACTTTTGCAGGCAAGCTAAATGTTTTTGCATTTGAAGACACATTCCCCAATTAGTTAAGATTTCTTACTGGACCTTAGGACCAGCACTGGGTCAGTCCTGGGGTACACTGTATACTTCCTGGACAACGCGTCCTGATAACCAGAAGACTGTCCCAGGTTTTAGTATATGGTTTCGGGGATTTCTATCCCAATGTCACTAGTGCATTATGACATAAAAATCCACGGAAACATGAACATCTGTGTCTGGTCAGCTTGGGGACATTAATGGAAATGAGCTCATGGAGCTAAAAGTCCTTACCCTTAAAGGGGCAGAGCATCCAATTTAAAAGCCAAGTAAACTCTTATCAAGGTCTGTTAATAAGAACTTATCACAAGCAGCATCGAAAGAATGCAAATTAAGCAACGTTTTAACAGCTCCCAGGCTGATCTGGGAGTCTCAGCATGCAGTCGTACTCCTTTCCATCGGTCCAATACACCTGGTCAGACATTTAAAGGGAACCTGTCACATTGCAAATGTAGTGTAATCTGCAGGCAGCAGGTTATAGGGCAGGAGGAGATGACCGCACAAACTGCGGCAGAGATCTAACATTAATAAACCACATCGACGGACTCACTCACATCTGCATTCTGATCCCTCAGGCTTTAAGCTATGGACACCTTTGGGGCATTTTTTTTTCACTACATTTTGAGCTAAAATAATTTTTTCAATTGATCTTTATGACCCCTGTCTCTGTGCAGCCTTGAGATTCTCTAGCAGCACGTTCTGTATTTTTACTCTGTTCCGTCAGGCAGGGAGCTGCGGCTCCTTATCTCCGACCTCCTAAACACATTATAGCTCAGACCTTACCTTACTGAGAAGGACACGCCTTTAATACTCCCTGGAGAGGCTGGACCTCTCCAAGAACTTCATCCTTGTTTGTAGTTTTGGCTCCAGGGTTCTTCCTTTAAAGGATAACTGTCATATTATTATTATTTTTTTTGCTAAAGTGTAGGGCAAGTGATACGTAACAATTTTGCAATAGACTTTATTTAGCCAAAATGTTTATTTTTGGTAGAAAACTGGGGCTGAAGTGGCCCTTAGCAGCACTCTTCAAAAGAGCTATGCTTCTGCCTCCCGTGCTTCCCTGGGAGTTACATTCACTGACCTGCGATCCCTTTGATAATAATTCATGAATCAGCCGCCGGAAGTAGAAGCATTGTGCGCAGAGAGCCGGCGGCTGCTTCATGAATTATTATCACAGGGATCGCAGGTCAGTGAATGTAACTCCCAGGGAAGCACGGGAGGCAGAAGCATAGCGTCTGGCTGCACAGCCCGTCTTTTCTAATCGGAGACGGATGGCCCTTAGCAACGCTCTTTTGAAGAGTGCTGCTAAGGGCCATTTCAGCCCCAGTTTTCTACCAAAAATAAACATTTTGGCTAAATAAAGTCTATTGCAAAATTGTTACGTATCACTTGCCCTACACTTTAGCAAAAAAAATAATAATAATATGACAGTTATCCTTTAAAGGAAGAACCCTGGAGCCAAAACTACAAACAAGGATGAAGTTCTTGGAGAGGTCCAGCCTCTCCAGGGAGTATTAAAGGCGTTGTGCACTAATTTCCAGGTCCTGCTTCCTCCACAGCTCGTCATGGTGCCCCCATGAAAACTTCCTGCTTGACGCCACTGCAGCCAATCACTAGCCACTAGGGGTGCACCGAAATGAAAATTCTGGTCCGAAACCGAAACCGAAAATTCAGGATACCCCTTGACCGAAACCGAAACCGCCTTTTTGCCCAAATACTTTTAAAAGACCCCCCACCCCATAACAGTGCCATCCACAGACCCCCCCACCTCATAACAGTGCCATCCACAGACCCCACCCACCCCATAACAGTGCCATCCACAGACCCCCACCCACCCCATAACAGTGCCATCCACAGACCCCCACCCACCCCATAACAGTGCCATTCACAGACCCCCCCACCTCATAACAGTGCCATCCACAGACCCCCACCCACCCCATAACAGTGCCATCCACAGACCCCCACCCCATAACAGTGCCATCCACAGACCCCCACCCACCCCATAACAGTGCCATCCACAGACCCCCACCCCATAACAGTGCCATCCACAGACCCCCCCCCACCCCATAACAGTGCCATCCACAGACCCCCACCCCATAACAGTGCCATCCACAGACCCCCACCCACCCCATAACAGTGCCATCCACAGACCCCCACCCCATAACAGTGCCATCCACAGACCCCCCCCCACCCCATAACAGTGCCATCCACAGACCCCCCCCCACCCCATAACAGTGCCATCCACAGACCCCCACCCACCCCATAACAGTGCCATCCACAGACCCCCACCCCATAACAGTGCCATCCACAGCCCCCATTGTACAATTAATAGATTAATAGAAAATAGCGGGGAGGAACTGGGAGGAGGAGCTGGGGGCCGGTGCGTTCACTGTTCTCCGGCCCCCAGCTCCAGTAGTTATAAAATGTTGTACAATTAATAAGAAATCTATTCATTTGGCCCCCCTCTGCAGTATTACATTCAATACAGCCACATCCTACTCACAGGGCTGTCATCTTAATGCTGGCCGGCCGGGCAGAGGAGCGGCAGCGTCACAACTGACGTCATGTGCCCGGACTACTTTCTGAATGAAGGAGGCGGCGCAGGCATGTGACGTCAGTCGTGATGCTGCCGCTCGTCTGCCCGGCCGGCCAGCACAGCCCTGTGAGTAGGATGTGGCTGTATTGAATGTAATACTGCAGAGGGGGGCCAAATGAATAGAATGCTTATTAATTGTACAACATTTTATAACTACTGGAGCTGGGGGCCGGAGCACAGTGAACGCACCGGCCCCCAGCTCCTCCCCGCTATTTCCGGCCGATATGTAAAAATATCGGCAGAAACAGATTAGGTGCATTCTCGGACGCCGAAATTTCGGTGCACCCCTACTAGCCACTGCTCCCCTTGCATCATGTCAAATGGTCATGTGACGCAGGGGCAGCAGATCACCGCTGCAGCCAGTGATTGGATGCAGCAGCATCAAAATGGAAGTTGACATGGAGGGACTCAGGAAAAGCAGCAGAGTCCGGGGAGCGACCCAGCGCAGCAGATCAGGCAAGTATGACCACCAATGCAAGACCCACTAATCTGAGAGGTCTGGAAATTGGTGGACAACCCCTTTAAAGGGCTTGTCAAAGACCTAAAAAAAATTAATTATGGCTGGGCATGGTGTCAGAATAAATAAAAAACAAAACAACTGGTCTGGTTGTTCAGGTTCTTCTGGTCACGCTTCTGGTCTTCAGGGATTGGAAGCGGTGCCACAGGAACCAGAACGTGTTTGGTTTTTTTTTAAGCCGACTTCATGCCCAGCCATCCCCAACTTTCTTCAGGTCTCAGACAAGCCCTATAATAATCCCTTCACCAGCTGGATCGCTAACAATTTTCTTCAGGTCCCTTACATTCCTTTCAAGGGCAATGCTCTGATTTGGTGGACCCCCCCCCCCCCCCCCTGTGTATTAACCACTTCAGCCCCGCTAGGTGAAACCCCCTTCATGACCAGGCCACTTTTTACACTTCGGCACTACACTCCTTTCAACGTTTATCGCTCGGTCATGCAACTTACCACCCAAATGAATTTTACCTCCTTTTCTTCTCACTAATAGAGCTTTCATTTGGTGGTATTTCATTGCTGCTGACATTTTTACTTTTTTTGTTATTAATCAAAATGTAACGATTTTTTTGCAAAAAAAATGACATTTTTCACTTTCAGCTGTAAAATTTTGCAAAAAAAACGACATCCATATATAAATTTTTCGCCAAATTTATTGTTCTACATGTCTTTGATATAAAAAAAATGTTTGGGCAAAAAAATAATGGTTTGGGTAAAAGTTATAGCATTTACAAACTATGGTACAAAAATGTGAATTTCCGCTTTTTGAAACAGCTCTGACTTTCTGAGCACCTGTCATGATTCCTGAGGTTCTACAATGCCCAAACAGTAGAAAACCCCCACAAATGACCCCATTTCGGAAAGTAGACACCCTAAGGTATTCGCTGATGGGCATAGTGAGTTCATAGAACTTTTTATTTTTTGTCACAAGTTAGCGGAAAATGATGATGATTTTATTTTTTATTTTTTTTCTTACAAAGTCTCATATTCCACTAACTTGCGACAAAAAATAAAAAATTCTAGGAACTCACCATGCCCCTCACAGAATACCTTGGGGTGTCTTCTTTCCAAAATGGGGTCACTTGTGGGGTAGTTATACTGCCCTGGCAATTTAGGGGCCCAAATGTGTGAGAAGAACTTTGCAATCAAAATGTGTAAAAAATGACCGGTGAAATCCGAAAGGTGCACTTTGGAATATGCGCCCCTTTGCCCACCTTGGCATGCAAAAAAGTGTGACACATCTGGTATCGCCGTACTCAGGAGAAGTTGGGGAATGTGTTTTGGGGTGTCATTTTACATATACCCATGCTGGGTGAGAAAAATATCTTGGTCAAATGCCAACTTTGTATAAAAAAAATGGGAAAAGTTGTCTTTTGCCAAGATATTTCTCTCATCCAGCATGGGTATATGTAAAATGACACCCCAAAACACATTCCCCAACTTCTCCTGAGTACGGCGATACCAGATGTGTGACACTTTTTTGCAGCCAAGGTGGGCAAAGGGGCGCATATTCCAAAGTGCACCTTTCAGATTTTGCAGGCCATTTTTTACACATTTTGATTGCAAGGTACTTCTCACACATTTGGGCCCCTAAATTGCCAGGGCAGTATAACTACGCCACAAGTGACCCCATTTTGGAAAGAAGACACCCCAAGGTATTCCGTGAGGGGCACGGCGAGTTCCTAGAATTTTTTATTTTTTGTCACAAGTTAGCGGAAAATGCAGATTTTTTTTTTTTCTCTTTTTTTCTTACAAAGTCTCATATTCCACTAACTTGCGACAAAAAATAAAAAATTCTAGGAACTCGCCATGCCTCTCACGGAATACCTTGGGGTGTCTTCTTTCCAAAATGGGGTCACTTGTGGGATAGTTATACTGCCCTGGCAATTTAGGGGCCCATATGTGTGAGAAGTACTTTGCAATCAAAATCTGTAAAAAATGACCGGTGAAATCCGAAAGGTGCACTTTGGAATATGTGCCCCTTTGCCCACCTTGGCATCAAAAAAGTGTCACACATCTGGTATCGCCGTACTCAGGAGAAGTTGGGCAATGTGTTTTGGGGGGTCATTTTACATATACCCATGCTGGGTGAGAGAAATATCTTGGCAAAAGACAACTTTTCCCATTTTTTTATACAAAGTTGGCATTTGACCAAGATATTTCTCTCACCCAGCATGGGTATATGTAAAATGACACCCCAAAACACATTCCCCAACTTCTCCTGAGTACGGCGATACCACATGTGTGACACTTTTTTGCAGCCTAGATGCGCAAAGGTGCCCAAATTCCTTTTAGGAGGGCATTTTTAGACATTTGGATCCCAGACTTCTTCTCACACTTTCGGGCCCCTAAAAAGCCAGGGCAGTATAAATACCCCACATGTGACCCCACTTTGGAAAGAAGACACCCCAAGGTATTCAATGAGGGGCCTGGCGAGTTCCTAGAATTTTTTTTTTTTTGCATAAGTTAGCGGATATTGATTTTTTTTTTGTTTTTTTCTCACAAAGTCTCACTTTCCGCTAACTTAGGACAAAAATTTCAATCTTTCATGGACTCAATATGCCCCTCACGGAATACCTTGGGGTGTCTTCTTTCCGAAATGGGGTCACATGTGGGGTATTTATACTGCCCTGGCTTTTTAGGGGCCCTAAAGCGTGAGAAGAAGTCTGGAATATAAATGTCTAAAAATGTTTACGCATTTGGATTCCGTGAGGGGTATGGTGAGTTCATGTGAGATTTTATTTTTTGACACAAGTTAGTGGAATATGAGACTTAGTAAGAAAAAACAAAAACAAAAACAAACAAAAAATTTCCGCTAACTTGTGCCAAAAAAAATGTCTGAATGGAGCCTTACCAGGGGGGTGAACAATGACAGGGGGGTGATCAATGACAGGGGGGGGTGATCACCCATATAGACTCCCTGATCACCCCCCTGTCATTGATCACCCCCCCTGTAAGGCTCCATTCAGACATCCGCATGATTTTTTACGGATCCATGGATACATGGATCGGATCCACAGAACGCATGCGGACGTCTGAATGGAGCCTTACAGGGGGGTTATCAATGACAGGGGGTGATCAGGGTAATCAGGGTGATCACCCCCCTGTCACTGATCACCCCCCCTGTAAGGCTCCATTCAGACATCCGCATGATTTTTACGGATCCATGGATCGGATCCACAGAACGCATGCGGACGTCTGAATGGAGCCTTACAGGGGGGTTATCAATGACAGGGGGTGATCAGGGTAATCAGGGTGATCACCCCCCTGTCACTGATCACCCCCCCTGTAAGGCTCCATTCAGACATCCGCATGATTTTTTACGGATCCATGGATACATGGATCGGATCCACAGAACGCATGCGGACGTCTGAATGGAGCCTTACAGGGGGGTTATCAATGACAGGGGGTGATCAGGGTAATCAGGGTGATCACCCCCCCTGTCACTGATCACCCCCCCTGTAAGGCTCCATTCAGACATCCGCATGATTTTTTACGGATCCATGGATACATGGATCGGATCCACAGAACGCATGCGGACGTCTGAATGGAGCCTTACAGGGGGGTTATCAATGACAGGGGGTGATCAGGGTAATCAGGGTGATCACCCCCCTGTCACTGATCACCCCCCCTGTAAGGCTCCATTCAGACATCTGCATGATTTTTTACGGATCCATGGATACATGGATCGGATCCACAGAACGCATGCGGACGTCTGAATGGAGCCTTACAGGGGGGTTATCAATGACAGGGGGTGATCAGGGTAATCACCCCCATGTCACTGATCACCCCCCCTGTAAGGCTCCATTCAGACATCCGCATGATTTTTTACGCATCCATGGATACATGGATCGGATCCACAGAACGCATGCGGACGTCTGAATGGAGCCTTACAGGGGGGTTATCAATGACAGGGGGTGATCAGGGTAATCAGGGTGATCACCCCCATGTCACTGATCACCCCCCCTGTAAGGCTCCATTCAGACATCCGCATGATTTTTTACGGATCCATGGATACATGGATCGGATCCACAGAAAGCATGCGGACGTCTGAATGGAGCCTTACAGGGGGGTTATCAATGACAGGGGGTGATCAGGGTAATCAGGGTGATCACCCCCATGTCACTGATCACCCCCCCTGTAAGGCTCCATTCAGACATCCGCATGATTTTTACGGATCCATGGATACATGGATCGGATCCGTAAAAATCATGCGGACGTCTGAATGGAGCCTTACAGGGGGGGTGATCAATGACAGGGGGTGATCAGGGAGTGTATATGGGTGATCACCCGCCTGTCATTGATCACCCCCCTGTAAGGCTCCATTCAGACGTCCGTATGCTTTTTGCGGATCCGATCCATGTATCCGTGGATCCGTAAAAATCATACGGACGTCTGAACGGAGCCTGACAGGGGGGTGATCAATGACAGGGCGGTGATCAATGACAGGGGGGTGATCAGGGAGTTTATATGGGGTGATCATGGGTGATCAGGGGTTTATAAGGGGTTAATAAGTGACGGGGGGGGGGGTGTAGTGTAGTGTGGTGTTTGGTGGGACTGTACTGACCTACCTGAGTCCTCTGGTGGTCGATCCTAACAAAAGGGACCACCAGAGGACCAGGTAGGAGGTATATTAGACGCTGTTATGAAAACAGCGTCTAATATACCTGTTAGGGGTTAAAAAATTCGGATCTCCAGCCTGCCAGCGAACGATCGCCGCTGGCAGGCTGGAGATCCACTCGCTTACCTTCCGTTCCTGTGAGCGCGCGCGCCTGTGCGCGTTCACAGGAAATCTCGCGTCTCGCGAGATGACGCGTATATGCGTCCAGGAGGAGTAAAGCAACCACCTCCCGGACGCATATGTGCGTACAGCGGTCGGGAGGTGGTTAAAGACTATGTACACCTTTGGTGACCATTTTATTTTTAGTATTGCATTGTATGCATTTTAAACTGAAAAATCATTTTTATAATTGGTTTTTATGGAAAATATTGAGCCGTTTTCCCTGCACAGCATTGACTTCATCAAGTAGCTGGTTAGAATTTTCTCTCTGCTCTTCAAGGCCTCTGATCTTATAAACACTCATTATAGTTCAGGTCTTATCTGTAAGAATGTGGCTCCAAGTGTTTATGTCCTTTAGGTAATTTACAGATAAGGGGCACAAAATTAAAGTGTAACTGTCATGTTTTC
The DNA here is from genome assembly GCF_014858855.1 of Bufo gargarizans. Classification (NCBI taxonomy): domain Eukaryota; kingdom Metazoa; phylum Chordata; class Amphibia; order Anura; family Bufonidae; genus Bufo; species Bufo gargarizans. The sequence goes on from NW_025334326.1 coordinate 69,535, forward strand.
ATTAAAAAAAAAAGTTTAGCATATGTTACTTAACCACTTCAGTAGCTTAAACCCCCTTCATGACCAGACCACTTTTTACACTTCTGCACTACACTACTTTCACCGTTTATTGCTCGGTCATGCAACTTACCACCCAAATGAATTTTACCTCCTTTTCTTCTCACTAATAGAGCTTTCATCTGGTGGTATTTCATTGCTACTGACATTGACTTTTTTTGATATTAATCGAAATTGACCGAAATTTTTTCAAAAAAAAAAATGAAATTTTTTCACTTTCGGTTGTAAAATTTTTCAAATAAAACTACATTTCTATATACCGTATATACTCGAGTATAAGCCGACCCGAGTATAAGCCGAGGCCCCTAATTTTACCCCCAAAAAATGGGAAAAATTAGTGACTCGAGTATAAGACTAGGGTGGGAAATGCAGCTATAATGCAGAGTGTATGTGTATATAATGCACACACTCTACATTATATACACACACATGATGGGAGTCTGATTCTGACTCCCTGTATTTAATGCAGAGTGTGTGCATTATATACACACACACTCTGCATTAAATACAGGGAGCCATCCACAGATCTCCCCCCTAAACAGTGCCATCCACAGATCCCCCCTAAACAGTGCCATCCACAGATCCCCCCTAAACAGTGCCATCCACAGATCCCCCCTAAACAGTGCCATCCACAGATCCCCCCTAAACAGTGCCATCCACAGATCCCCCCTAAACAGTGCCATCCACAGATCCCCCCTAAACAGTGCCATCCACAGATCCCCCTAAACAGTGCCATCCACAGATCCCCCCTAAACAGTGCCATCCACAGATCCCCCCTAAACAGTGCCATCCACAGATCCCCCCTAAACAGTGCCATCCACAGATCCCCCCTAAACAGTGCCATCCACAGATCCCCCCTAAACAGTGCCATCCACAGATCCCCCCTAAACAGTGCCATCCACAGATCCCCCCTAAACAGTGCCATCCACAGATCCCCCCCTAAACAGTGCCATCCACAGATCCCCCCTAAACAGTGCCATCCACAGATCCCCCCTAAACAGTGCCATCCACAGATCCCCCCCTAAACAGTGCCATCCACAGATCCCCCCTAAACAGTGCCATCCACAGATCCCCCCTAAACAGTGCCATCCACAGATCCCCCCTAAACAGTGCCATCCACAGATCCCCCTAAACAGTGCCATCCACAGATCCCCCCTAAACAGTGCCATCCACAGATCCCCCCGAAACAGTGCCATCCACAGAGATCCCCCCTAAACAGTGCCATCCACAGAGATCCCCCCTAAACAGTGCCATCCACAGAGATCCCCCCTAAACAGTGCCATCCACAGAGATCCCCCCTAAACAGTGCCATCCACAGAGATCCCCCCTAAACAGTGCCATCCACAGAGATCCCCCCTAAACAGTGCCATCCACAGAGATCCCCCTAAACAGTGCCATCCACAGAGATCCCCCTAAACAGTGCCATCCAGAGATCCCCCCTAAACAGTGCCATCCACAGAGATCCCCCCTAAACAGTGCCATCCACACAGATCTCCCCCCTAAACAGTGCCATCCACAGATCTCCCCCCTAAACAGTGCCATCCACAGATCCCCCCTAAACAGTGCCATCCACAGATCCCCCCTAAACAGTGCCATCCACAGATCCCCCCTAAACAGTGCCATCCACAGATCCCCCCTAAACAGTGCCATCCACAGATCCCCCCTCCCCTAAACAGTGCCATGATGGCACTGTTTAGGGGAGGGGGGGGGGATCTGTGGATGGCACTGTTTAGGGGGGGATCTGTGGATGGCACTGTAGGGGGATCTGTGGATGGCACTGTAGGGGGATCTGTGGATGGCACTGCCATCCACAGATCCCCTACAGTGCCATCCACAGATCCCCCTCCCCGACGCTCACAGCAGTATATTTATAAAGTAGTATTTATCAGTAACCTTTAACTTTGGATATCTTACTTTGTCTTTGCTCCGGTAATAGCAGGCAGTGCGGGGAGCGGCGCTCACTCACTGACGTCACGCGCCTGCTCCCACTAGGCGGCGCAGGCGCGTGACGTCAGTGAGTGAGCGCCGCCCCCCGCACTGCCTGCTATAGTAGACTCGAGTATAAGACGAGGGGGCTTTTTGAGCACAAAAATATGTGCCAAAAAACTCGTCTTATACTCAAGTATATACGGTACATTTTTCTCTAAATTTATTGTTCGACATGTCTTTGATAAAAAAAAAAATGCAATAAGTGTATATTTATTGGTTTGGGTAAAAGTTATAGCGTTACAAAACTATGGTACAAAAATGTGAATTTCCGCTTTTTGAAGCAGCTCTGACTTTCTGAGCACCTGTCATGATTCCTGAGGATCTACAATGCCCAGACAGTAGAAAAACTGTAGAAAAACCCCACAAATGACCCCATTTCGGAAAGTAGACACCCTAAGGTATTCGCTGATGGGCATAGTGAGTTCATAGAACTTTTTATTTTTTGTCACACGTTAGCGGAAATTTATGATCCTTCACGAAATACCTTGGGGTGTCTTCTTTCCAAAATGGGGTCACTTGTGGGGTATTTATACTGAAGAAGTCTGGAATATAAATGTCTAAAAAAATTTACGCATTTGGATTCCGTGAGGGGCATGGTGAGTTCATGTGAGATTTTATTTTTTGTCACAACTTACACTGGGTTCACACCTGAGCGTTTTACAGCGCGTTCCTACGCGCTGTAAAACGCTCAACAAGGAGAAACCAATGATTCCCTATGGGAATGGTTCACACCTGGGCGTTTTACAGCGCGTACGATCGCGCTGTAAAACGCCCTACGCTCAAAAAAGTACATGAGCTTCTTTGGGGCGTTTTGTCGCGCGTTCCCGTACATAGACATTCAGGAACGCGCGACAATGGGCGTTCGCTTGTCTCTGTATGCGCGATTGTAAACGCCAGTATAATCGCGCATACAGAGCGCTCCTTTCGGAACGCTCAGGTGTGAACCCAGCCTTAGTGGAATATGAGACTTTGTAAGAAATGATGGCCGCTGGCAGGCTGTAGATCCACTCGAGATTGCGCGCCGATGCGTCAAGGAGTAACAAATCGACCGCCGCCAGAACGCATCCCTGCGTTAGGCGGTCCTGGGGTGGTTAAGCATAAAGCAATCTTTAGTTTCTTTACATACCACTGTTTTCCTTGAGTTTTTCCCTTAGTTACGGCTGTTTAAACATTTACAATATGAAGACCTTCTCAAGATGGCTCCTCTGCCAGTTCTCTGAGGCCAAAACTGCCCTCCTTTACTCCCCATACACACTTGCTGTAGCCAGGAGCTCCCTGCCAGCCAATCAGATTGGATTACTGAGAGACACGCCTCCTCACTCTGAAGCCTAATGCAGGCCTGCAGTGTTAAGGACCGCCCCTCTGTCTTCGGTTTATACTAAAAGGAAGACAGACACGCCATAGCAACAGTCTTTTAAAAGGGAGCAGTGGAAAGGGACAGGGGACATTAATGAAAGCGGTTATTATAAGGTAATTACAGATCTTTTGACAATCATTGACAGACTAACTCAGGTATACATGTCTAGCTGTAATAAACTAGCCAAAAAAATAATAATATGACAGTTATCCTTTAAAGTTAAAGTACCAGTCACGCAGCTGGAAAAACAGTTAACCCTTTGTGACAAAACAGCTCAATATTTTTAATAAAGACCAAATGAAAAAAGTATTTTTAGCTCAAAATAAGTAAAATGAAATCAATCAAAAAAATAAAAAAATTAATTGCCCCCGAAAGTGTACATAGCCTCTAAGTTCTTGTAAAGGGTTGGGCACTGACTCACAGCTACCGATTGGTACTAGCCATACATTTCGGCTACAGAGGTAAATATAAAAAAACATTTGCTCAACCTTGTACCATATGAAGGCTATTACCAGAAGTAGTGAGTAATTAGAAGTACAGACATCTGGAGTAGGTGCACGCTCCACGACACACCCTTTGTAAAGGAATAATAAACTAATACAGATAATTGAGTGCCCTCTGCTCTGTATTAGTGTATTACTCTATTACCAGAAGTACAATTATAATAACAAAAAGCCAAGGGCCAAACTAACTGCCTCCTAATTGCCTCCTAATCTGTCACATGGTAGCGGCTGATCTCCACAAGAAGGTATCCCGCCTCCGATGTAAGTGGCCTCCGTAGAGTCCCCCTGTATACAGATTAGGGACGGTCTGACTCACAGTGGAAAATTGCTTTACAGCAGCCACGTGGGCCACCTGTCTTATCCGTACACAGAGGTGATATCATTATAGGCAGGATTAGAATGACAGATAACTGCAGTAAAGTGGTCTGATGTTGACATGGAAAATTAAAAATATCAAAAATGTATAAAAATACATTAAAAATTTAAAAAAATTAATTGATTTAAACAATGTCATTTTCTGATGACACATTTTCTTATAAAGGCCTGTATTACACCAAAAGAATATCTGACCAATATCCGTCCAATCAGACCAATAGTTGGTGTGTGTAATTGGCCATCTGACCAACGATTGGTCAGAAAATCTGTCAGATTGTAGATGCTTGGCTCAACGTTCCAGCAGATGTGGCTGGAAATCCACAGTAAATTAAATACGTCCTATACATATAAAGGAAATACTACAAGGGCAGACTAGGCGGACAAGGGGGTCTTTATATATGCAGATGGACCCTATCCCTTCACCTTGTCCATGTCTGCTCGTTGTCAAAGCCTCTACTATTTTACTCCCAAAAAATGTATAGAACGGAAGAAGAATAAGCCATACGTCACAGAGGAGATACCGCACAGAACGACAGAAGTGACCCTGAGGAGGAGAACCGGGGGCAGGTTAGGGCGGGGGGGGGGGGGGGGGGGGACACCTGCTGCAGGCACTTACCCACCTCTATAACCAATGCTCTGCTCACTCTGAAGCAGAATTTTAAGCCAGGATTGAGATGCAATTTTGGAGTGAAATGCTGCAACCTAGGCTGCGCCCCCCCCCTCCCTGAAAAACTGGAGAAACCCTACTTGTGCCACTTTTTCTAGAGACCATAGGTGCAAGCAGAGGTCACAACAACGCCTGTACAAGTGTCCTAGACGACTGTGCAGGCCATTTTAGTCCCTGGAAAAAGTCTAAGGTGTACCTATACGCCTTAGACTTTTCCCTGCCATTCATCAGTGCAGTGAGCGATGGGGCCTGTGCCTGAAACAACCAATAACCAGGCTCCTGACAGTAAGGAGCTTTGTTATTGGTCAGTTGGAGCGAGCTGGCGGAGCCTATGGCTGCTCTGAGGTGAGGAAGGAGGCACGCGATCCTCACTGACTGGGTAAGTGGCCTTGCTGTGTAGTGAAATTTAGTGGGGGTCCCAGATCTGAGAACCTTGTTAATCACTATAATGATGAGTCTAACTAAAGAGCTCAGCCTTGTAGCCACACCCGCCCCCCTGTAATAACCGATCCCCCGGAACTATCATCTCTTCCTCGACGCTGTACCGCTGCTGCACCCCAACATCTCTCCCACCGACAGCCTCAACCTCCAAGCTTGTACTGTGTCCAGCAATGAGTGGCTGTGGATGCCATGCGGGGAGGCTGTGCACTCCGACATCTCTAACCCTCACCTTACTATGGGGCATCCGCCTGGCCTTGGGGCAGGATTATCTATTTGGGTTTGACTACTTCATGGAGGAGAACCCAGAAGAAACTGACTACAAGCATCTCTCCATTCAGCCGGTGGTGATTGCTGGGACTGTGCTGAGGGATCCGGTTCTTCAATCAGGACCAAACCCTGGTTCTTAGATCTGTTAATGTATTTTACATTTTTTTGTATTTGCTCACAATTTGATTAGTCTAGCGATTGCTTAGAAAAATGTAGCCACTAATTGCAACCAATTCAGTACTGAAAAAACCCAAAATGTGACCACTCTCTCCAAATCACAGATAGATTAGCCAAAAACTTGATCATAATTTATTAGATCTGAGCGCCTTGTTTTTCTCTATAATGATGAGTCTGAAGCGCTCCGCCGAGCGCAGTCTCTCCTCCCTGCCGAGTCTAGGGGACCGTCTTCACTACTGCGCTCAGTGAGGACAAGTTGTGAGCGCTTCAGACTCCTGCTCATAGAAGTCAGCGAGGGTCTCAGCGCTGGACACCCCAACAGGAGAGCAGCCGACACTAACCTCAGACTCTGGTCTGACCAGCAGATGCAAGATAGCGAGGACACTGGAGGGAGACCCTCAGGGCAGGTCATTCTATTGTCCCGTAGCCAGAAAATTAAAGGAGGAGCAGCTTATAGCTGCAGCACCCTGTGATGTGCCTGTGTACCCAGGCGGGGCCCAGCACAAGCCTCCTGGCTGATACATAGAGGTCACAGCATGATCGACTTACAGATACCCCTACTGTCATTGCCAATGCTAAACCTGGAGATAACAGGGGGAGCAGAGAGGAGGCTGCATGAGGGGCAGGGTCGGGTTCCCACACAGACCGTAGGGGGCAAGGAAAAGCCACTATATACCGTACACTATTAAACTATGTGCGCTATAGTCCAGGACACTATCACACTATACACTATCACTATGTACACTAGAACAGTACATTATCACACTATGTACACTATAATAGTATAACAGTACACAATCCCACTACATACAGTACATTACCACACTGTGCTACCCTAAGCCTACCACCCTGACCCCGCAGAGCCCTCAGTGCCACCCTAAGCCTACATAGCCTCCTACTGTGCCACCCTGTCTACATAGCATTGGCATCCAATCTGAGACCACTGCAGAGGGGGAAGCCCTCATGTGCGCGGTGCTTTGTACCAAGTTGCCCGTAAACTCCATTTCCAGTGCCCCCCGCTCTAGGTGTTTGAGGAATGACTGTAATAAGGAGTCTACTCTTCACATCTATACCCGCAAAAAACTGGTGGCACTGTTGAGGTGGCAGTGGTCTTACGTTTAGTATATTTGCAATTTATGCATGGAGGACAGTTCTAGATACTAGTAACGGTTTCCCTGCATAAATAGCAACCCCTTAAAGGGTATCTACCACCACATTTTGACCTAATTAGCTGTCTGACACTAGCGATCTGCTAGTGTCTGCTGTACCTAACCATGCTATTGTAATACTTTTCTCTGCAGCGGTTACCCTAAAAAACAAACTTTTATTGCTATGCAAATGAGCCTCTAGGTGCTATGGGGGCGTCTTTTCAGCACCTAGAGGCTCCGTCTACTCACCACGTCTGCCGCCCAGGTCGTCCCTCCAGCCTGCCCATCTCCTCCAGATTGACAGCCTCCTTCGCATCCTTCGAGGCCGAATTCTCGCGCCTGCGCCGTGTGCGTCTGTATTCGGCGCAGGGACTGTCAGACCGCTCTATGCGCCCGCATCTCCACTGCTTGAGGCCGGGCGTCGCCTGTTCCTGGGAGCACTGACATTATCGCGCAGGCGAGATGCCGGCGCAGGGAGCGCTCCGACAGTCACTGCGCCTGCGCCGAATACAGACGCACACGGCGCAGGCGCGAGAGTTCGGCCGCGATGGAGGCTGTCAATCTAGAGGAGACGGGCGGGCTGGAGCGACGAGCTGGGCGGCAGACATGGTGAGTAGGTGCTGAAAAGACGCCCCCATAGCACCTAGAGGCTCATTTGCATAGCAATAAAAGTTTGTTTTTTAGGGTAACCGCTGCAGAGAAAAGTATTACAATAGCATGTTAGGTACAGCAGACACTAGCGATCTGCTAGTGTCTGCTGTACCTAACCATGCTATTGTAAATGTAGTGTGACCTCTGGGTGCAAAGTTTATGAATTTTCCTGGTACATTTTGCGCTATAGACTTTTGACACCTCAGTGACGCAGAACAGCCGCGATGTGTGGCAGCGCCCTAAGGCCTCATGCACACGACTGTCTGTATTGCAGTCCACACACCACCGATCCACAAAATACCTACCCCTTCAGTAAGTACTCCGCATACATCTCAACACGGGCAAGAACAAGAGTTCTTTTATTGGTGGAACAAACATGCAGATGTGGATGACGTCCGTTTGATGTCTTTTTTTGCAGACACATAGAAATGAATGATTTCAGGTGCAATCCGTAAGAAAAAAAGCACATCGGACAGTGATAGAAAATACCGTCGTGTGCATAAGGCCCAAGGCCAACTTCACTCGAGCGTATTCAGTCTGTAAAACGGTCTGAGGTATTATGATTTATAATGCTGTGCGTTCCTGCCCGACCTCAGCTGTATCGGTGGCATTATGTGAATACAATTCAGTACAGCCGAGGTCGGGCAGGAACACGCAGCATTATAAATTACTATGATGCCATGGGTTCGTTTCACATAAGCAGCGTTCACAGACTGAAAATGCCCGCGTGACATTAGGGCCCACTCCCATGGACCAATGACTGTACTGACATTTCTTCCCCAGTCTGCCGATCATCACACCTTTCAGGTGGGCATAAGAATCGTCATCTGTCTGCAGCACATCGCTCCGTGTAAAGAGACACGTGCTGCCAACAATAATGCAAACAGCAATGGGATGAACGATCGCAATAACACTCGTTCTCCCCCATACAGGACATGGTATGTAAGCGATCAGCTCCCAATTTTCAAGCAGAGCGTCTGCCTGTGAACTAGTAAAGCTAGCATCAGATCTCATAACATTTTAAAGTGGATATCTCCCCGTTTTTGGCACTCGCTTCCTACCAATAAAAGCTGCACTTTGTTTTGGTCATAAATCAGCAAATACGATCACTCAGGAGAGGTCAGAGAGACCCGGAGAGCCAGGCGGTCTAACAGGTCTGCTACTGAATGGTTCTCTGTATAGTCACAAGCCAAATAAAGAAAGATTTTTTTATCAAACCCAGTTAAAAACAATATATATTTTTTTAATACCATTCAAGAAATCAAAGTAATTGGCAGAGTGCCAACCAGTGGGAGAACAGGAGCGGCGCTGCCCCGGCTCATCTCTATGGGACAGTCGAGCGCTTGTACTCCGCCACCTCCAGCCGCCCCACAGAAGGTAATGGAAGGTCAGATGCAGAAGCCAGTCTCCTAGGACCACCACCAATCAGACACTTAACCCCTACCCTGTGGGCTGGGAATAAGTTACAATACCGAGACGACCTCCGAGCCGGGCCACATATCCGAAAATAGCCAAGAACAAAACGGGCCAGGAACTTTCCGGATATCCGACCTTCAATCATGAAATAAAGCAGCACTAATCAGCCCGAGATATAATATATGGAGTACAGTCTAACAGTAACACAGCTGATAAGGCTGTAAAAGACATATGAAAGCAAAAAAAACTGAGGTAGAAGCCAATTTTCCCCATTTTGGGGGGGGGGGGGGGGGGGATTCCTTCCGACTCCAACCAGACATCAGATACCTCCCTGGACCTCTGTCCTAGACTCCAGAAGACAAGAAGCCGTCAGGTTTCGGGGTCCTGTGCCCATGCCATACAAATAACCACGCGGGGGACGTGCAGAAAGACATGCGTGTGATCCGATCACCAGGAATCAAACTGGATGTGCCAAAACCCTGCCCCCCCCCCCCCTTTCGACAGCTCAAATACTTGTCGCCAAGATAACTGGAACAAACCAAGATGACGGTGTAGTCAGCGCACCACACACAAAAAGGGTGCAAAACGATTAACGAGGTTGGCACACGTGGTTCTGGCACAATCTGAGGCTGGTACTTTGGGCCAACTACTCCTTGACGGTCTCCAAATCACAGAGATTTATCAAAGAAAAGGACCCTAGCGACTGGTCAACAACCAGAGCCTTCGGATAATGAAAGCTGCAACTCCTGCCCATTTACTATGCTCTGGTTTCGATAAATCTGCCCCAATTATCTATAAGGGGACACAGCAGTCTAGCCGTTTTATAAACACCATGGGGCATGCTGAAACTTGTGGCCCTACTGTAGCTTTACTGCCCTAGTACACTGTGGGGTCATAGGGGTCCCACCAAAAAGTCCGTGGAGCTAGTCTGTGTAACAGGGACTCGACAGAGGATAACTGCTAGATTGGTGGGGGTCCAACCATCGTGACCTGTGCCCCAGTATGCAAACTACCACTCCAATCATTTCCACGGGATGAGTACAGCGCTCAGCTATCTCTGGCATTCCCATAGAAATTAATAGGGCGGCGGGACGTGGGCACCAGGTCCCAGTGAGGTACCCCCACCGATCTGATAGATATCCCGTGGATAGCAGATAACCTTCTATAATCTGAATACGGGGTCCACCATGCACTGGATCAGGTAGTTTCATGGTTTAACACTTATGTGAACAGAGCCCGATCCTACCAATCACTGACTGGCAGCACTATAACAGAAAGCATGGGCACACCATGCCAACCAAGTCAGCACTGGGTCTTGTAGTTCTACACTCCCCAGAGGTGCACGCTGGGCTTTGTAGTACCACAGACCTGTCAGGAATACTTAGGAAAGAGCACGCTGGGCCTTGTAGTTCTACACTCCCCAGAGGTGCATACTGAGCTTTGTAGTACCACAGACCTGTCAGGAATACGTAGGGCAGAGCACGCTGGGCCTTGTAGTTCTACACTCCCCAGACGTGCACGCTGGGCTTTGTAGTACCACAGACCTGTCAGGAATACTTAGGAAAGAGCACGCTGGGCCTTGTAGTTCTACACTCCCCAGAGGTGCATACTGAGCTTTGTAGTACCACAGACCTGTCAGGAATACGTAGGGCAGAGCACGCTGGGCCTTGTAGTTCTACACTCCCCAGACGTGCACGCTGGGCTTTGTAGTACCACAGGCCTGTCAGGAACACTTAGGGCAGAACACGCTGGGCCTTGTAGTTCTACACTCCCCAGAGGTGCACGCTGAGCTTTGTAGTACCACTGGCCTGTCAGGAATACTTAGGGCAGAGCACGCTGGGCCTTGTAGTTCTACACTCCCCAGACGTGCACGCTGGGCTTTGTAGTACCACAGACCTGTCAGGAATACTTAGGGAAGAGCACGCTGGGCCTTGTAGTTCTACACTCCCCAGAGGTGCACGCTAGGCTTTGTAGTACCACAGACCTGTCAGGAATACATAGGGCAGAGCACGCTGGGCCTTGTAGTTCTACACTCCCCAGAGGTGCACGCTGGGCTTTGTAGTACCACAGACCTGTCAGGAATACATAGGGCAGAGCACGCTGGGCCTTGTAGTTCTACACTTCCCTGAGGTGCACACTGGGCTTTGTAGTACCACAGGCCTGTCAGGAATACTTAGGGCAGAGCACGCTGGGCCTTGTAGTTCTACACCCCCCAGATGTGCACGCTGAGCTTTGTAGTACCACAGGCCTGTCAGGGATATGTCTATACAGCGCATGGCATGCTGGGAGTTGTGGTCCTCGCACAAGTCTGTGCGGATGATGGCCGCCATACTCACATCTGCGGAACCACTTCAGCCAGTAGTGCACGATGGTGGAGTGGTGCTTCTTGTTCTCGATGCACCAGCCGGACAGGCTCTGGATGGACTCCATGGTGTTGGTGACCGCCTGCAGCTTCCTGTCCAGAGCGGCCTCCAGGGCCCCGGCAGAGGCCTTGCTGCTACCGCCGGCCGCCATGATTCCCCCACAACGCTCTGCGGCCGCTGAGGAAAGGGGGGGGGGTGTTTGTGTTACGGGCTCGCCATGAGGAGAAGCAGACACAACGAGGGAAAGACGGCGACTCCGGACACGGGAAGATAATATGGCCGAGACGAGCCTCAGGACGAACGGCGAATACGAGCACTGCGTCACCAGCGAGCGGACACGACGCGGGAGCGCGCAGCGGGACCGCGCTATATAATAACAAGGGGGCGCGCACGAGGCGGACACGCCCCCTTCACCTCACAGCGCCGCCGTGTGTGGAAGAGGCGGGAAAGTCCTGGCCCCATGAAATACAGACAGAACATGTGAACATATATGTATAGAGAGAGCATTTACCACAGAACATGTGAACATACGTGTATAAAAAACCACACAGAACATATGTACATATATATGTATAGAGCATTTACCACAGAACATGTGCACATACAGTACAGACCAAAAGTTTGGACACACCTTCTCATTCAAAGAGTTTTCTTTATTTTCATGACTATGAAAATTGTAGATTCACACTGAAGGCATCAAAACTATGAATTAACACATGTGGAATTATATACATAACACAAAAGTGCGAAACAACTGAAAATATGTCATATTCTAGGTTCTTCAAAGTAGCCGTCTTTTGCTTTGATTACTGCTTTGCACACTCTTGGCATTCTCTTGATGAGCTTCGAGAGGTAGTCCCCTGAAATGGTCTTCACTTCACAGGTGTGCCCGTCAGGTTTAATAAGTGGGATTTCTTGCCTTATAAATGGGGTTGGGACCATCAGTTGCGTTGTGGAGAAGTCAGGTGGATACACAGCTGATAGTCCTACTGAATAGACTGTTAGAATTTGAATTATGGCAAGAAAAAAGCAGCTAAGTAAAGAAAAACGAGTGGCCATCATTACTTTAAGAAATGAAGGTCAGTCAGTCCGAAAAATTGGGAAAACTTTGAAAGTGTCCCCAAGTGCAGTCACAAAAACCATCAAGCGCTACAAAGAAACTGGCTCACATGCGGACCGCCCCAGGAAAGGAAGACCAAGAGTCACCTCTGCTGCGGAGGATAAGTTCATCCGAGTCACCAGCCTCAGAAATCACAGGTTAACAGAAGCTCAGATTAGAGACAAGGTCAATGCCACACAGAGTTCTAGCAGCAGACACATCTCTAGAACAACTGTTAAGAGGAGACTGTGTGAATCAGGCCTTCATGGTAGAATATCTGCTAGGAAACCACTGCTAAGGACAGGCAACAAGCAGAAGAGACTTGTTTGGGCTAAAGAACACAAGGAATGGACATTAGACCAGTGGAAATCTGTGCTTTGGTCTGATGAGTCCAAATTTGAGATCTTTGGTTCCAACCACCGTGTCTTTGTGCGACGCAGAAAAGGTGAACGGATGGACTCTACATGCCTTGTTCCCACCGTGAAGCATGGAGGAGGAGGTGTGATGGTGTGATGGTGCTTTGCTGGTGACACTGTTGGGGATTTATTCAAAATTGAAGGCATACTGAACCAGCATGGCTACCACAGCATCTTGCAGCGGCATGCTATTCCATCCGGTTTGCGTTTAGTTGGACCATCATTTATTTTTCAACAGGACAATGACCCCAAACACACCTCCAGGCTGTGTAAGGGCTATTTGACCATGAAGGAGAGTGATGGGGTGCTGCGCCAGATGACCTGGCCTCCACAGTCACCGGACCTGAACCCAATCGAGATGGTTTGGGGTGAGCTGGTCCGCAGAGTGAAGGCAAAAGGGCCAACAAGTGCTAAGCATCTCTGGGAACTCCCTCAAGACTGTTGTAAGACCATTCAGGTGACTACCTCTTGAAGCTCATCAAGAGAATGCCAAGAGTGTGCAAAGCAGTAATCAAAGCAAAAGGTGGCTACTTTGAAGAACCTAGAATAAGACATATTTTCAGTTGTTTCTCACTTTTTTGTTATGTATATAATTACACATGTGTTAATTCATAGTTTTAATGCCTTCAGTGTGAATTTACAATTTTCATAGTCATGAAAATAAAGAAAACTCTTTGAATGAGAAGGTGTGTCCAAACTTTTGGTCTGTACTTTACGTGTATACAACCTCACACAGAACGTGTACATATATGTATAGAGCATTTACCACAGAACATGTGAACATACGTGTATACAACCTCACACAGAACGTGTACATATATACACTCACCTAAAGAATGTTTAGGAACACCATACTAATACGGTGTTGGACCCCCTTTTGCCTTCAGAACTGCCTTAATTCCACGTGGCATTGATTCAACAAGGTGCTGATAGCATTCTTTAGAAATGTTGGCCCATATTGATAGGATAGCATCTTGCAGTTGATGGAGATTTGAGGGATGCACATCCAGGGCACGAAGCTCCCGTTCCACCACATCCCAAAGATGCTCTATTGGGTTGAGATCTGGTGACTGTGGGGGCCATTTTAGTACAGTGAACTCATTGTCATGTTCAAGAAACCAATTTGAAATGATTCGAGCTTTGTGACATGGTGCATTATCCTGCTGGAAGTAGCCATCAGAGGATGGGTACATGGTGGTCATGAAGGGATGGACATGGTCAGAAACAATGCTCAGGTAGCCCGTGGCATTTAAACGATGGCCAATTGGCACTAAGGGGCCTAAAGTGTGCCCAGAAAACATCCCCCACACCATTACACCACCACCACCACCAGCCTGCACAGTGGTAACAAGGCAAGATGGATACATGTTCTCATTCTGTTTACGCCAAATTCGGACTCTACCATTTGAATGTCTCAGCAGAAATCGAGACTCATCAGACCAGGCAACATTTTTCCAGTCTTCAACAGTCCAATTTTGGTGAGCTTGTGCAAATTGTAGCCTCTTTTTCCTGTTTGTAGTGGAGATGAGTGGTACCCGGTGGGGTCTTCTGCTGTTGTAGCCCACCTTTCTTTCCCATTCTGACATTCAGTTTGGAGTTCAGGAGATTGTCTTGACCAGGACCACAACCCTACATGCATTGAAGCAACTGCCATGTGATTGGTTGACTAGATAATCGCATTAATGAGAAATAGAACAGGTGTTCCTAATAATGCTTTAGGTGAGTGTATATATGTATAGAAGAACCACCTATAAACATATAGAGAGAGAGAGAAACCAATGGCCAACATTAACGATAAAATGCCCGCCACTAGGGGGCGCTCACTGCATACAGACTCCACCTTCTGACATCATTTTCCTATGGCTTCTGATAATCTGACATCTATCACTGAGGGTGAATTGCAGAGGAGTTTTCTGTATTACAGGTATTATTACAGTGACTATGCCTTCCCACAGCCATAATATTTTTATTTTTCCATTCACATAGCCGTATAAGGGCTTGTTTTTTACAGGACAAGTTGTACTTTTTAATGACACCATTCACTACTGCATACGATGTAGAAGGAAGCGGGAAAACAATTCTAAATGGGGTGGAATTGGAATAAAATAAAATTCTGCCATTGTTTTATGGGTTTCGTTTTGTTCCCTATGTGGTAAAACTGACTTGTGATCTTCATTCTTCGGGTCAGTACAATTGCAATAATACCACATTTATATAGTTTTTCTTATGTTTTAACCCCTTAAGGACTCAGCCCTATTTCACTTTAAGGACTTGGCCATTTTTTGCAAATCTGACCAGTGTCACTTTAACTGCTGACAACTTTAGAACGCTTTGCCTTATCCAGGCCATTCTGAGAATGATTTTTCGTCACATATTGTACTTCATGACACTGGTAAAATGAAGTAAAAAAAATCATTTTTATTTATAAAAAAATACCAAATTTACCAAAAATTGCAAATTTCCAAGTTTCAATTTCTCTACTTCTATAATACTTAGTAATACCTCCAAAAATAGTTATTTTATATTTACATTCCCCATATGTCTACTTAATGTTTGGATCATTTTGGGAATTATATTTTATTTTTTGGGGATGTTACAAGGCTTAGAAGTTTAGAAGCAAATCTTGAAATTTTTCTGAAATTTTCAAAAACCCAATCTTTAGGGACCAGTTCAGGTCTGAAGTCACTTTGCGAGGCTTACATAATAGAAACCACCCAAAAATGACCCTATCCTATAAACTACACCCCTCAAGGTATTCAAAACTGATTTTACAAACTTTGTTAACCCTTTAGGTGTTCCACAAGAATTAATGGAAAATAGAGATACAATTTAAAAATTTCACTTTTTGGAAGATTTTCCATTTTAATAATTTTTTTCCAGTTACAAATCAAGGGTTAACAGCCAAACCAAACTCAATATTTATGGCCCTGATTCTGTAGTTTACAGAAACACCCCATATGTGGTCGTAAACTGCTGTACGGGCACACGGCAGGGCGCAGAAGGAAAGAAATACCATATGGTTTTTGGAAGGCAGATTTTGCTGGACTGTTTTTTTTTTTTACACCATGTCCCATTTGAAGCCCCCCTGATGCACCCCTAGAATAGAAACTCCATAAAAGTGACCCAATCTAAGAAACTACACCCCTCAAGGTATTCAAAACTGATTTTACAAACTTTGTTAACCCTTTAGGTGTTCCACAAGAATTTATGGAAAATAGAGATACAATTTCAAAATTTCACTTTTTTGGCATATTTTCCATTTTAATAATTTTTTTCCAGTTACAAAGCAAGGGTTAACAGCCAAACCAAACTCAATATTTATGGCCCTGATTCTGTCGTTTACAGAAACACCCAATATGTGGTCGTAAACCGCTGTACGGGCACACGGCAGGGCGCAGAAGTAAAGGGATGCTATACGGTTTTTGGAAGGCAGATTTTGCTGGACTGGTTTTTTTGACACCATGTCCCATTTGAAGCCCCCCTGATGCACCCCTAGAGTAGAAACTCCAAAAAAGTGACCCCATTTTAGAAACTACGGGATAGGGTGGCAGTTTTGTTGGTACTAGTTTAGGGTACGTATGATTTTTGGTTGCTCTATATTACACTTTTTGTACCGTTTGCACCGTTTTAAATTTTTGTTATTTACAACATTCAGCTGACAGCTTAGATCATGTGGTATTTTTATAGACCAGGTTGTCACGGATGCGGCGATACCTAATATGTATACTTTTTTTTATTTATGTAAGTTTTACACAATGATTTTATTTTTGAAGCCAAAAAAATCATGTTTTAGTGTTTCCATAGTCTAAGAGCCATATTTTTTTATTTTTTGGGCGATTACCTTGGGTAGGGTATGATTTTTGCGGGATGAGATGACGGTTTTATTGGCACTATTTTGGGGTGCATATGACTTTTTGATCGCTTGCTATTACACTTTTTGTGTTGTAAGGTGACAAAAAATGTTTTTTTTAGCACAGTTTTTATTTTTTACGGTGTTCATCTGAGGGGTTAGGTCATGTGATATTTTTATAGAGCCGGTCGATACAGACGCGGCGATACCTAATATGTATACTTTTTTATTTTATTTATGTAAGTTTTACACAATAATATCATTTTTGAAACAAAAAAAAAATAATGTTTTAGTGTCTCCATATTCTGAGAGCCATAGTTTTTTCAGTTTTTGGGCGATTATCTTAGGTAGGGTCTCATTTTTTGTGGGATGAGATGACGGTTTGATTGGCACTATTTTGGGGTGCATATGACTTTTTGATCGCTTGCTACTACACTTTTTGTGATGTAAGGTGACAAAAAAATGTTTATTTAGCACAGTTTTAATATTTATTTTTTTACGGTGTTTATCTGAGGGGTTAGGTCATGTGATATTTTTATAGAGCCGGTCGATACGGATGCGGCGATACCTAATATGTATACTATTTTTTATTTATGTAAGTTTTACACAATAATATCATTTTTGAAACAAAAAAAATTATGTTTTAGTGTCTCCATATTCTGAGCCATATTTTTTTTATTTTTTGGGCGATTGTTCAGGTAGGGGTTCATTTTTTGCGGGATGAGGTGACGGTTAGATTGGTACTATTTTGGTGGGCAAACGCCTTTTTGATCCCTTGCTGTTGTACTTTTTGTGATGTAAGGTAACAAAATAATGGTTTATTTAGCACAGTTTTTATTTTTATATTTTTTACGGTGTTCATCTGAGGGGTTAGGTCATGTAATATGTTTATAGAGCCGGTCGATACGGACGCGGTGATACCTAATATGTCTACTTTTTTTTTTCTATTTTTTAACAATTTTTTTAACTTTATTTTGGGAAAATTACGTTTTTGTTTATTTTTACTTGAAACTTTGAATTTTTGGGGGGAAAACTTAATTTTTTAAACTTTTTTTTTGTCCCACTTTGGGACTTCAACTTTTGGGGGTCTAAACCCTTTTACAATGCATTCCAATACTTCTGTATTGGAATGCATTGGCTGTATGAGTAATACAGTGTGTATTACTCATACAGCTTCCGGCCTGAGATCCAGGGGGCTGAATCTCACAGGCTCTTCACCGGAAGGCATCACGCTGCCTCCCATGCCATTGGGTCCCCCCGATGGCACCTCCGATCACCGCCGCATAAGGTAAAAGCCGCAAACCGCAGGTCACAGGACCCCCCTCCACCCCCCCCCCCCGGCGTTGTGACAGGATGCCCGCTGAATGATTTCAGCGGACATCCTGTTCCGATCACCGCCCGCAGCGCCGCAATCTAGTTTTAAACTTAGGACGTACCGGTACGCCCTGGGTCCTTAAGGACTCGGCAAACATGGCGTACCGGTACATCCTAAGTCATTAAGGGGTTAATATTTAAAAAGAAAAAAAAAATTGGGAAATTTTCTTTTTTTTTACGTCATATTCTGGCTCACTTAACTTTTTTATACCGTATTTTCCGGCGTCTAAGACGACTTTTTAACACATAAAAATCTTTTCAAAAGTCGGGGGTCGTCTTATACGCCGGATGTCGTCTTATAAGCCGGTATACGGTGTGCTGAAACTTACAGAACTTACTTCTGAGCCGGACCGGAAATTATGACAACACTATTCACTGTTGTGAGATCGTGAAAACTCAGATCCAATGGTATATTCTAACCCCGAGGCGTCCCCATCACCATGGGAACGCCTCAGGGTTAGAATATACCATTGGATCTGAGTTTTCACGATCTCACAACAGCGAACAGTCTTGTCATAAGACCATGCAACCAATAGAGGGCACTGTTCATGAGTTATGAACAGCACCCTCCATTGGTTGCATAGTCTTGATTATCTATTAGCTAATTGTGGGAAACAGCGAATTCTTCCACTTGTCCCTGCTGTGAAGAAACTCTGGCCGGACCCGCTCTATCTGAACCTCCTGAAGCATGAGCTGGGCAAGCGGGTGAGTGGCGCGGGTGGTTTGCACTCTTGTGGTCTTCACGCTGCCCTGGAGTGGAGGGTGCCGGGGCCGCTACAGTGAGCGGTGAGGATGGGTCTCAGGCGGTGCTGCGTCCACGCCATTATCAAAGTAAAAGTCCAGCCTGCCCGGCTTGGCTTGGGTCTTCTTCCCCCGTGGCATCGTGGGTATGTTTACTAAGGGAGTCGGGCACAATTGGCAGGGGTTTGATGGATTGGGAGAGGGGAACTGGCTTACTTGAAGTCGGATTGTGCCGGAGCTATGCGTTAATGAGGCCATTGCAAACGGCTGCCTAGCCACGCCCTGGTTGCATAGTCTTTTATGGCAAGTATAGCCTAAACCCTATATTTTAACTGGAAAAGTTGGGGGTCGTCTTATACGCCGGAAAATACGATAGTTATGTCTACGGAGCTAAGTAAGGGCTCATTTTTTTGTGGGACAATCTGCAGTTTTTATTGATATCATTTTTTTTGGGGGGGGGTGACTTTTTGATCACTTTTTATTCTATTTATAATTTTTTTTAAGGAGAGGTGAAGATTTATTGTTTTTTGGGTTTTTCGCTACGCCATTCGACATATGGGATAAATATTGTTACCTTTTAATAGTAGAGCTGTTTTCAGATGCGGTGATGCCTGTGATGTTTATTTTTTAATGTTTATTTTTCATTATGGGGAAAGGAGGGGGATTTCAATTTTTATATATTTTTTAATACTTTTCTTTAACTTTATAAAAGTCACCCTACATGACTATAATAAGTAATCACTAGATTGCTTCTACAATACATTGCACTGAATTGTTTATCCATTTCATTGCAGATTAGCCATGTTCCTATGGAGCACTGCCACCTGCAGGGCTCCATAGTAACTACAGCTCTAAAAGCCCTGGTTTCTTCAGAGAGAACTAAAGGTTCCATTGATCGCCACACGGTGGAGCCATTCAAGCCGCGGGTGCGCAGAGCTCATGGGGAATGCCGCATCTGTGGTCACAATTCACCACAGAATCTGAAGGACTAAATGTCTGTAATCGGCAATAATGTCGATCGCGCACATTGGCCCTGGGTATCTGTTGATTAAAACAGGAGAAACCCGGTGGCTATGGCACCCATGAGCAGGCGCCATTTTTAAAGTGGGACTATCACCGTCCACAAAAAGTTATTGTAAAATGCAGAGAAAAATGACACACCGGCCTCATGTGTGAACAGGTGTAAAGACTGAGCTCTTATAGAGGAGCAAGTAATCAACAAAGCCATTACAATTCCAGAGACCTTCCTCTCTAGTGATAAACGCCATTACTGCAGCGTGTAACGGTATTACTAGAGAAGCGCTCAGCGGGTTTTACCCTACAGATCCACCAATTAAGAAAGCAATTTCCGAGGGGGACCGTAAATATACGGCGGTTATGCATACTGCCATATACTGACACACTGTGGTAGGGAAGGGGTTAATGGCCTCTGCAGTACAGAGCATTGACGGTCACTAAAGGGTTAACGCTTCCGAACACTGACGGCGAGGTGACATCACAAGCACCTATGTCTTAAGAGCAGAACCCCTATGAAAAGAGGGCGAGCGGCCACATTCAGTGTTGTACTTGATGGCCTGAGGACCTAGAGCTTGACCACCTACATACGTCCACCACACCTAGAGGAAATTTGAAGGTTCTAGCAGGAAGCCCATCGCCCAGGTGGGCAGAGCACCTCCCCCCCCTCTATTTATGTGGCAGCCACATGGCGGCATTACCCTCTAAGCCCAAGGGATGGGCAGCCCTCCAGCCATGGTTCTCTAGAGGTTTCCTCCACAGGGGGGTTTTCCTCTCCTGAGTGCTGGAGGGTGACTTTCCGTAAGTCGGGGGATTGCCATTTCTACTATTTTATATAAAAAATTTGGCCATTTACCCTCCAATAAACGTCTTCTGTGTCTTTATTTGGGTTCTTTGGTTTACATTACAGAAAAGGTCCCTTAAAGATTGTTACCATTAAATAAGTTTTCTGGTTCTTTAAAACTGATGGTCTATCATTAAGATAGCTCATTAGCATCAGATGGGCGGGGGTCCAACTATGGACACCCCCTCCAATCAGCTTTCTGAACGGGCCACCGTGCTCCAGCAAATGCCACATCCCCTGTTAACACTGCTCTGCGCTACTAAACCAAAACTACAGAGCTGTGCCTGGAAAACAATGATGAGGAGCTGGTGCTCACAGGAATACTGTGGTGATTGGGTGTGCCAACAGTTGGACCACCACAGATCTATTATTATTGGGCTATTCTCAAGCTGGGTTGACACACAGAAGCAGCGAATCGCAACCTCACGTGTTTCTGTCAGAGCTCTGTTTCTGATGGCTCTCTCTGCTCTCCCCCTCCCTTCTCTCAGTGCTAGAGATAGCAGCAGGGAGGGGGAAGAGGGTATACATGGCAGAACAAAGTGTGTCAAAGTTTTTCCTCTAGCTGCTGCTGACGCCGAGACTGGCAAATCCGTGAAAAATCTGCTCCCAGTTCTGATGCTCTCCCAACTTTCCTTCTCCTTTCTCTCAGTGTTAGGCCTCATGCAGATGACCATATGTATTTTGCGGTCCGCAAAAAATACAGATGACATCCACGTGCATTCCCTATTTTGCGTAACAGAACAGTCCTATCCTTGTCTGTAATGCGGACAATAATAGGACATGTTCTATTTTTTCGCGGAATGGAAATACGGAAACGGAATGCACGCGGAGTAACTTCCATTTTTTGGGCGGACCCATTCAAATAAATGATTCCGTATACGGTCCGCAAAAAAATGTAACTGACACGGACTGAGAATACGTTTGTGTGCATGAGGCCTTAAAGACAGCAGCAGGGAGGGGGAGAAGTTTGCACACAGCAAATAAAAGTAAGAGAAGGAAAGCAGCTTACACAGGCTGTAGATAAGGAGGACAGCACACACTGCGGGTATTAAACAGTGTGGTCTTCATTAATTTAACTAGAGCCCAATGGTCTGCACTGCCGCGTGGTAGTACCCTTAGGCCCCTCTCACACAAGCAAGCTTTTTACGCGGATGCGATGTGTGAACGCATAGCACCCGCACTGAATCCTGACCCCTTCATGTCTTTGTGCTTTTCATGGATCAGTTCTGCGTTGTGTGAGAATCGCAGCATGTTGTATATTCTGCGTTTTTCACGCAGCCCTGGCCCCATAGAAGTGAACGGGTTTTAGTGAAAAACGCATTGCGTCCGAATGTAATCCGGAAGCAGTCCGGGGAAGTTTGAGTGGGAAATCCCAGTGCCGTTGTGGAGGCTAAATGGAAAATCCAATTACCGGTAAGTAATTATCATCTTTTCCTTACGCCTCCCCAACGGCACTAAGCAGGAGGATTAACAGAGGGACCACTGCAGACAAGACTTTACACCCAAAAGAAAGGTCCCTATTAGAGATAACATCCAGTCTGTAGTGTTTGAAGAAAGTACTTGGACTGGACCAGGCGGCAGCCTGACATATCTGGGCCAGGGAAGCAGAGGCACCTTCCGCCCAGGAGGCAGAAATTGCTCTAGTTGAATGGGCTTTTAACTGCAAGGGAGGAGTAGCACCCCTCTCTGTATATGCCATGGCAATGATCATCTTAATCCAGCGGGAAATAGTAATTTTTTAAGCCCTTTGACCTTTGTTTTTTTCCTGCATACTGGACTAGTAGGAGATTCGATTTTCTTATGTCCTTAGTGGCTTCTAGGTAAGTCAAAACGCATCTCCTGACGTCTAGATTGTGGTACTGAACCTCCTTGTCGGACCTGGCCTGTGGACAGAAGGTAGGTAATTAAATTTCCTGCTGACAATGGAATTTTGTAAATACTTTAGGCAAAAAGGAAGGCTCATGTTTTAAAACTATTCTGTCATCCAGAATAGTTAGATATGGTGGACAGCAAGATAAGGTCTGGATCTCTCCCAGTCTCCTACCCGAGGTGATCGCAATTAAAAAAGCCGTCTTTAGGGAAAGTAACCTAAGAGGGATCTCACTTAGAGGTTCAAAAGGAGGATCCAGAAGTACAGAAAGTACTAGATTAAGGTCCCAGTGAGGCGCAGTAGATCTAACTGCTGGGTTTAACCTATGGGCACCTTTAAAGAAATGCCTGATTAAAGCTTCATCAGCTAACTTTTTTTCCAGGAAAGCACTGAGGACCGCTACCTGGACCTTCGTCTTCTAGGCCTTTCTGTAGAAAGTCAAGAATTATCCTGACATCTGGCAAGATAGTGGGATTCCAGGCATTTTTTGTGAAACGGAGGAAAGCATTTCAGATCCTAAGATAAATCTTATACGTGACAGGCTTCCTACTATTTAGTAGGGTGTTAATAACTGCGTCTGACAATCCTTTGGCTTCAAGATGGAACGTTAAACATCCATGCTGTCAGATTCAACTGGCGCACATCCGGATGTTGGGCCGGGTCCTGAAGGAGGAGGTCCGGAATCTGAGGGAGAAACCAGAACTTCCCGCTCGAGAGGCTTAGTACAAAGGGACAGCTCATAGAGTCCCATGGCTTTTAGTATCACTCTTATGCTGATGACACACAAATCTACCTCTCTGGTCCAGACATCATGACCACCTTACAATCAAGAATCCCACAATGTCTATCTTCTATATCATCCTTCTTCGCCTTTTGCTTTCTAAAACTTAACATGGATAAAACAGAATTTATCATCTTTCTATCACGATCAATGGCTGCACACTCTCCCCGGTCAACCAAGTCTGCTGCCTTGGAGTGACCTTGGATTCCACCCTTTCCACCACCTGCCGCCTCCAACTCAAAAACATCTCCCACATCCGCGCTTTCCTTAACTTTGAATCAGCAAAAATGATTGTACATGCCCTCATCATCTCCCTCCTAGACTACTGCAACACTCTCCTCTGTGGCCTTCCATCTAGCACTCTCGCACCCCTCCCATCTATCCTTAACTCTGCTGCCCGACTAATCCACCTCTCATCCTATAACTCCTCTGCCTCTCCCCTCTGCCAATCCCTTCACTGGCTCCCCATTGCCCAGCGAATTCACTTCAAAGTACTAACAAATACATACAAGGCCGTCCATAACCTGTCCCCTCCCTACATCTCTGAGCTACTTTCCCGATACATCCCCACACGCACTCTCCGATCCTTACAAGACCTCCTTCTCTCCTCTCCTCTTATCGCCTCTTCCCACAATAGACTCCAAGATTTCTCCCGTGCATCCCCCATACTCTGGAACTCGCTACCCCAACATATCAGACTCTCACCTACAGTGGAATCCTTAAAAAAAAAAAAAGAAAACCCACCTTTTCAGACAAGCTTACAACCACTGACCCTGCTGACTCTATACTGCCATGACCAACTTTACCATCACCTACTGTGTCCTTCTCCTATACCAGGGGTAGGCAACCTCCGGCTCCCAGCTGTTGTGAAACTACAACTCCCAGTATGCATACTTGCTCTGCTCTTCTAAGAACTCTCATAGAAATGAATGGAGCATGCTGGGAATTGTAGTTTCACAACAGCTGGGAGCCGGAGGTTGCCTACTCCTGTCCTATACCATGTGGATTGTAAGCCCTCACGGGCAGGGCCCTCTCTCCTTCTGTATCAGTTTGTAACTCGTCTTGTTTATGATTAGTGCAATTGTCTGTATTATGTATGTATACCTCTTCCTATATGTACAGCGCTATGGAATGAATGGCGCTTTAATAATAAATAATAACAAAAAGGGGAACCATGTTCGTTTGGGCCAATATAGGGCTATCAGGATTACCCGGCATTTGTCCTCCATTATTTTTGTCAAGACTCTGGGAATCAGGGATATTGGGGGAAACGTATATAGCAGGCCTTCCGGCCAAGGACCCAAGAATGCATCTACTCTTAGTGGTCTGTCCTCGTAAAATAGGGAGTAGAAACGATCTACCTGTCTGTTTAATCTGGGGGAAAAGAGGTCCAGGACTGGAATTACCCATCTGTCGCATATTGACTGAAATATTTTGTTCAAGGACCACTCTTCTGATTTTAGAGGTTTTCTTCTCAGAAAATTTGCCAGAGCGTTTTCTTTTCCTTTCAGATGAACCGCTGAAATTCAGTTTGTGTGGTTTTAGGCCCAGGAGAATAACTGGAACGCTGTCTGACAGTTTTTTGCTTTTTGTGCCGCCCTGTTTGTTTATATAGGCTACAGTTGTTCTGTTGTCAGACAGAATCTTCACATCTCTGTGATGGATGGCTGGGCGAAAGGCTTTTAAAGGCTAGGAATACTGCTAGAAGTTCCTTTGAGTTTGAGGATAGAGGATATAATTCCTGACTCCAAACTCCCTGGACTAGCTCATCTCTGCTGTGAGCCCCCCAACCTGACCCACTTCACTTGCATCCGTTGTTATCACAATTGGGTCTGAGGCTCTCCACTGAACTCCTTGGTTCAGATTTTCCATTCGTAGCCACCACTGTAGAGATGCTCTCACCTGAGGAGGAAGAGACAGCTTCTTGTCCAGGTGGATAAGCAACTTTTGTCCAGGTGGAAAGGAGAAAATCTGCTGTGGAACTGCACCCACTTGACTGCTGGGATGGCTGAAGTCATTAAACCTAGGACTACCATAATTTCTTAAGATTTTTGCTATTATATTCTGGATCTTCTGTTCCGGGAGAGAGGCCACCATAAGGTGGGAATCTAGAAGTATCCCAAGGAAGATCTTCTTCTTGGTGAGGAATAAGTCGGACTTCTCCAAATTTAATTTCCAGCCTAGGGACTGAAGGACGTCTCTGACTATCTGAAATTTTCTGAGGACAATCTCTGATGAATGAGCCGTAATAAGGAAATCGTTTAAGTAGGGTATAAATAGGATCTCTTGCTGATCTAAGAACCCAAAACTTTTGCCATGATCTTTGTAAAAACTCAGGGAGCAGAAGAAAGACCGAAAGAGGGACTTGAAATTGTAGGTGGGTTAGGCGATTTTCTAGGTAAATCGCAAACCGCAGGTATTTCTAATGATCTCTGTGAATGGGAACATAATAAGCATCCGCCAAATCTAGAGTTATCATAAAACAGTCCTGAAATAACAGATTGATTGTTGATTTGACCGTTTCCAATTAGAATTTTTTGTATTTGACATATTTGTTGAGATCTCTCAGGTTTATAATGGCCCTGTAAGAGCTGTTTGGTTTCTTTACTAAGAAGACTGGTGAATAGAACCCCTTCCCTTTCTGATCCGGTGGTACTGGAACAACGGCTTGTCTTAACAGTAGAGTCTGAATCTGGGATTCCAGATGAAATCGTAACGTATTAGATCTAGAATCCAGGGAGATTTTGAAACCCCTTCCCTGGCTAAAAGAAATTTCATTGGGTACGAAAGGAGCGATGATGTTGAAAAGATCTGGATACTGATGGGAAGCCTTTCTTTCTATCAGATGCCTTTCTATCAGATGCCTTGTCTAATACTGATCCAAAGAGCCTGTCCCCCTCGCAGGGAATACTACAAAGCTTGCTTTTAGAAGTGTTGTCCCCAGACAAGGACCTTGGCCAAACGGACCTTCTGGCAGAGTTCGACAGGGCCACTGATCTGGCGGAAAGCTTGAATAAGTCAGCCGAGACATCTGATAAGAAATGAGTAACTTGCTTCAGCACTGGTATTCTCTTCAGGAGTACTTGCAAGTAAATGTTCCTCTAACTGAGATAGGCATAAAGACAGGGTCCTGGCAGTGTAGGTAGCAGCAATACTGGGTCTTAACATGGAGGTACACGTTTCCCCAAGATCTTTTCAGAATAGACTCAAATTTTTTGTACATAGAGTCCCGTAAGAGGCTTACATCCTCAAAGGGGAGGGAGGACTTCTTAGATACTCTGGCTACTGGGGCGTCCACCCTGGGAGTTTTATCCCAATGAGCCAAATCCGCCTCACTAAAAAGGGAATTTTCGTTTAAAAACCCTAGAGACTCCTGATCTTTTCTCAGGGTCCTTCCATTCGTCTGCAATCAATTTTTTTTATACTTTCATGGACTGGGAATACACATTTTTTTTCTATCCATCAGACCCTTAAACATTTGGTCCTGAATTGACTGGGGCTCTTTTGACTGTTCAATGTTCATGGTAACCCTGTTGGATTTTAGGAGCGAATCAGTGTCTTCAATAGAACACAGGGGTCTACCCGATTCATCATCTCAAGAAACCAAGTCGGAATGGAGGCGACTTCTCCTTTGTCAAAGTCAAAATCAACATCCAGAGGTGCATCAGGAATAGATCTGGAGGTAGACGGTCTCTGAGGAATTACCGCCATTTTAGCCTCAATGGCGGAGCTGACTTCCTCTTTAATGATAGATTTCAGGCTGTCCACTAAAGATGGGGTCTCTTCAGCCATAATCTTATCTGTACATCTCTGGCAAAGGGGTTTCTTTATGTTGCAGGCGAACAGTTTTTTACGGATGGCACACTTTTTCTTTAATGAAGGTTCCCCACTTTTGCTGGGTCTGCCCTGCAATAAAAAATAACCCCTTCAGGAAGAGCTTTGGAGTAATTAATTTAAGTGGGAACTTTCACCATGAAAACCCCAATGGTGTTCAAAATAAAATTGCAAACAAAGATGCATCCATAAGGAGGAGGCTTAGGGCCTTTGGAGGTTCTGCTGACATTTCAGCAGGCAGGGACGTGGCTGCTCCAACACCCAGATGCTTCCACGCTGATGATGAAAGCCATTCTTTGTCCGCCCTGCATTATCTAGTACTTCCGGATCACGTGGTACAGTGCGCGCCCCCCACGTGACCTATTCTCGCGAGACTCCGGCCCCGAGTCTCGTAATGCCAGCTTCCTCCTTTAGCTGCCCCGCAAGGAGGCGCATTATCACCCGGGCTGCCTGCGATTCGCAGGGCTTATGCCTAGACGTCGGAAGGGCTTGTATCTTGCCCCGGATCCTGGCGTCCTGCTGCAGCCGCCTGACATTTAGTCAGGGAAACAGACAGACCCAGAAAAGGCTGATCGACATCTTTCCAAAGCAGGAGGGAACCCCTGCAATGTTCTCCACTTCATCCTGGAGGGACCCAACTGGAGAAGGTAAAGCGGAGGAGGCTTTTTAATTATTGTTCTCGACGTTGTTTCCTGTCCCTGGGAGGCGGTGTATCCTCCTCCTGCTTAGTGCCGTTGGGGAGACATATGGAAATGTACAGTATATGCTAGACAAGGGACTGATGCTGCCTTTCTTGATGGACATATTCTGGCATAGTCATCTTGTCGGGCCCTGTCATTCAAGAAGGAGAGGGAGGGGCTGGCAGAGAAAGGAGGCGTAAGGATGCACAGAGTGTCTTGGGCCCGCCTTGGTTGCACTTAAAAGGTCATTTGCATTAAAAGTGCTCTCTTCAAAATGAAGCTACAGTTCAGCAAGTTAAAGATATCATTAGCTGCAGCTGCGCTGGCCCTACAAAGTATTGTGGTGGATTTAGATTGCCAACTGATTCATCTCGGGGCCTAGTCTGGCGGCCAACTATTCTCGGGGCCTAGTCTGGAGAATAAATTGGAGAGCACTCTGTTATCTGGTGTTGCACAGAACTGCACAAATGGTTACTATAAATATGAAAATTTATTGTGAAGACCTGAGAATAGGATAACATTCAAAATTACCCTCATAAAATGATAAAACTAAGATAAAAAGGTGATAAAAGTGAAAATGGAGGATGATCCAATCTAATAGATGGGGTAAAGATACAGATATACAATCGCTATTCCATGTTGGATGGTAGCCCAACCCCTGAGCATTCAGCAGATTAAATCTAGCAATAACATGTCAGTACCCCCATATCACAAATTACACTATTCATTTAGGGTTGGGGCTGGCGGCCCACTCGTCTCGGGCCCTAGCCCGGCGGCCTGCTTAGCTCCAAAAAGTTCCATGAACTTTATGGATAGTTAAAGGGGTTGTCCGGGTTCAGAGCTGAACCTGGACACATCCCCATCTTCACCCAGGCAGCCCGTGACTTGCACATCCAAGAAGTTCATGCTCCGATGCTCTCCTTTGCCCCGTGCTAAATCGCGCAGGGCAAAGGCATTTTCTGGAGTTCCGGTAACGTACCGGGCTCTCCATGGGGCTGCCAGGCGGAAGCTTCCGCCCAGCAGTGAGCCCGGTGACATCACCAGCCCTGATGGGCTGGCTTTAGCGCTGCCCTATCAGAGCCGGTGACATCACCGAACACACTGCTGGGCGGAAGCCTCTGCCCGGCAGTGTGTTATTGTAAATAAAAGAGCCCTTGCCCAGAGCGATGAAATGGGTGAAATTATAGGTATGTCCATGTTCAGCTCTGAACCCAGACAACCCCTTTAACAAGACATCTTTCCTGCTGCAGTTCCGCTCAACCCTTCACCTGGATGCAGACAAAGTGGACCTTTACAAAACTAAGCAAAAAAATAAGAAAATCCACGCCATGTGAACAGCAGTTGAACGTACGTGAATTTGTTGTGGATTTTTTTTCCCACTGATTTCAATGGAGAAGACAAAATCTGCAATCAAATCGATAAGGAATCCGATCTCTGCTGCTGCCACGTGGATCTCCAGCCACATCCCCTGGTGCAGGACATCATATCCCACCTCCTCGGAGGAAGGTCGGCCACAACGCCTGCACAACATGGCGATAATTAATTTTCTGCAACAAATCCATTGAGTGCACTTACTCCTAAAAGAGAAAGGTCATATGGAAACCTCAGAGGCGGCAATAACTGTGGAATCGACGAAGGTTTTGTCATTTGTGTTTAATCATCTTTGCATAAAAGACAAGTTGTTACTTTCAGCTATGCAAATAAGGCTTGGTTTCACAAAAAAACAAAAAAAAAAAAAACACACCTTACCTCAATTACTGTTGGAAAATGTTCTTCTACTGAAGAAACAAGCTGTGGGTGGCTCTCCCTGCCTAATAAAAGCCACCCACCAATCCTGTACACACCTTCTAAATATTAAAAGGCTTCCCCAAGTTCATGACTGTTTAGTGAAAAGCGCTAAGCCCCAAGTGTAACCATTTGATTTATTTCTGTAATACAGTTAGTGTAGAATGAAATGGGAGCTGTCTGCAGGGAGCTCCCCCTAGTGGTCGCTGCAAGCTAATAAGAATGTGATCACTTCACCCTAAGGCTGTGGAGCTCCAGAATATAAAACTTTAACACGCACAGAATTTTGGGGGGTAGTCGGGAAGGAAAACAAAAGAAACAACTTTAATTCAGAGCCCAAGTTCTGCGGCGTCTGTATTAAAGGGGCTCTCTGGTCTACAGATAATGGTGGACTATCCTCAGGACAGGTCATCAATATCAGATTGGTGAGGGGGGGGGGGGGGTCCACCAATCAGCTTTTTCGGGAAGCCACACTGCTGGAAACTATACAGTGGACAAAGCAGAAGGTGTAGTTTCCGGCGCACACTGCAGTACCCCAACATGGCCACTAGACACGGAGCTCTCTATCCCCCAGCTCCCTACGCTGTATAGCTTCTGGCTGCCTTGAAACGTCCGATTGGTGGAAGGTGCTGGACGTCGGACCCCCACCGATCTGATATTGATTACTGATCCTGAGGATAGGCCATCAACATCTAAGTCCTGGAAAACCTCTTTAAATGGGGTTCAAGCTTAGAAGAAAACAAAAACAGCAGTAGCAAATGTTTTAAAATTTTGCTGCTCCATCCCCCCCCACTCACGATGTGGTGGTCCTTCCTGTCCTTTGCTCACAAGACCACTGCGGCCAACCATGGTCTCAGTTGTCACATACTGTGCTACTTAATGGGTGGTAATACGGTAGTACGGTGTGTGACCACTGATTGGCTGCAGCAGTTAGCCAATAGTAAATAATGAATGGGGAGGGGGAAGGTTGAGCGAGTCTTCACAGGATCATAAATAGTTAAATTTTTGCCATTTGCTGTGTTTTTAAATTTTTTTATTTCACCTCTCAATAGAGCTCCAGTTGGTGGATATGTGGCAGAATTTGCTGCGACTCTCCCATTTATCTCAATGGGGCCTGAATCCAAATACCCCACAGATAAATTGAACCGTTTCTTAGTCGCAGAAATTTCTGCAGCAAATCTGCCACGTGTGAATTCATACAAAATACTACATTTCATGTAACTGCTCCTGGACCTACAAAAAAAAGGACAGGGGCAGCGATGGCAGCCAATGTAAGCATCAAGAAAACCAGTGGGATTGCGGAGGGTGCGCGCTATACAGGCATCATACATGACATTAGGGGGAACTCTGCAGTACATTTGCTTTCAAAAAGGAAAAAATAAAATAAAAATATGAAAAAAAAACGACCAACCATAGGTTTGCAGGGCTAATTCATTGACCACAGTGGCTACTAGAAAAGCCTCATACACAAAGGGCCGTTCAGCAGCTTTATTTTTCGGTAATCCGGAAGTTGAAGTCGTTATCTGCTTGTGTCATAGTCCGGAGAAGGGGGATCTGGACGCCCCTCAGGAGAGTGTAAGGAGATCCGACTATCCACAGTCTGAAGTCCTGTCTCGTTTTTTGTTTTTTTTGAGGGGGGTGGGGGAAGTACAACCTCGGTAAATCTATCGGTGGCATAAAATCCCCAAAAAACGGAGCTCAGTCTGCAGTTTCCAAAACAGATTGACTCAGTGCCAGGTCCCAGTAGTGCTCGGCCCCGTGCTTCTTAAAATGTTCCCGGGCCATGTTCTCTGTGGGGCACTGCTTGAATTTTATGTCCCCGAAACTGCGTTCTTTGGCCGTTCCCTAAAAAAATAAAAATAAAAAAAAAAATGACCAAGTAGTAGGGATTATTAGGAGGCAGAGGACGCTGTAAAGACACCTGCCTGAAAACTGCACATAATCTCTGCCGTCAGTCATTGGTTGCAGTGGTGCTCACCTAGGTCAGAAGTTTACATGCTGGGAGACTGGCTTCCTGACAGCTTCTGCTCTACAGTCGAGGGGTCGGAGAAGGGTCCGATCCTGGCTGTTAAAATTTTGTAATCGGCAATCTGTGACCCAGGACTAAGATTGGGTCACCATGTTTCCTGGCGTCTACGTTCAGCCCCAGGGGTTAATTACCCGATAACTCCCCAGGAGGCCTGCTGGTCTTTGTATAGGTGTCTGGCTTACTGGCCAGTAACTGGTTCCACCAGTCAGGTGTTGGGATGGCAGCCTGTATGCAAAGACCAGCTGTTGGCAACCAGGGCCAGGTTTCCTGCAGTGCCATCTTGCCTAAGCCTGTCAATCAAGGAGAGGGAGGAGCAAGTGTGCACAGAGTGTCTTGGGCCCGCCCTCGGTGCACTTAACCGCTCATTTGCACATGGGATAAAAGTACCAGATCTCTAAGTGAAAGGTTTCATTACATTCAGCTGAGCGAGCCCTACAAGTCCTTGTGACTGGTGACAGGTTATTATCTCTGTAGTCAAGAATCCGGGACTCACCTCCCACACTAAAGAGCACTTGTTGGACTTTTTTACACTTTCCTCATCTGACTCGTCATCATCTGTAAGGGGGAAAAAAAAAAAGGGGCCTATTATTCAGGAAAAACTCGATCTGACGTGACAGAGCGGAGTCGTACAGCTCGAGTCACCGATTACCTTCCGTTATTTCCCCCCCTGTATCTCCGGACTTACCACCTGCCCTGGCATTTGACGTCTGCTCGTCCCATTTTATCCGGCTCAGCATCAGACGCTTAAATTTCTTTTGCGATTTGGGTCCTTTACAATGAAAAATAAAAAAAATAAATCTTCAGTGAAGATCACAGCCCCAAATTGTAGTGATTCAGACAGAACTCAAAGGGTTAAGCGCACCACGTGCAGTAAAGCGGTTGCTCGCATAGACACTATGCAAATTAGCCGCGAGACATCACATGACCACATCCAATCAAAGCATAAGGCCCTGTAATTAGCATAGTTTAAACAGGAGCCACTCCTGATTGGTGGCGTCTGAGCCTGGTGAGCAGTAATGGGCACGCCGCCATCTATGGGTGCAGTCACGTGGGGGACCGCAACAAAGCACTGTGGCTAGCGATCAAACTACCACAGACCACGGGCATCTGATCTGCATTTTTCGCAGGTCCGACGCAGATCCATTAACTTCAAGGGGCCGCCAAAGATGCAGACAGCACACTGTGTGCTATCCGCATACATATGTCCGTTCAAAGCCACGCAAAAAAATAATAAATATAGAACGGTCATATTTTAAGCATAGGACACACGGCCTCTATCCATGTTCTCCAGATCTGCAGTTTGCGGACAGCAAAAATGGCCATGGCTGTGTGCATGAGCCCTAAATCTTGATGGCTTGTGGCTGCATGCATGGACAGAGTGGGGATCCCCAGCTCAGGCCACAATGGAAAGCCACTTTGTATGAAGCCGCCCTGAGCAGATATTTATCGGAATGGATGCCAGGTACAGTACTACATTCAGCTGGCCACAGCTTCCCCCTGGCATAATCTGTTGTTTGCCAGGAGCAGGGCATGGGGCAATCAGCTGATCGACATGAAGTGTAGCTCTTACCTCCTTCCACTACGACCACATTAGCATCTCTGTGTAATACAACTACCCCTGTCAGGTACAGCTGGTTGGCGTTGGCTTCAATCTTGAACTTTTTGGATGGGTTTGTTAAATTGCGAATACTGAAAATCCGAGCGAAAAGAGAAAGAATTAGAACAGACAACCTCACGATTTCTAAAGGAGCAGACTGAACACCCAAGTACGACAGGAACCAAGGAACCCCCATCTATAGATGCCAATGGATAAGGGTAGTCCTAAAACACAGGACACTGCATGCCAATCTGCATATATTCGACATGAAAGGGAGCAACAAAACACGTGGACATTACCTATATACAGCTACGTGGACCCCTTGTGTGATATCTTCCTTTAACTTTTTTACTTTCTTCTCCTTCCTTTGCTCCGCTGTTAGTTTTCTGGCTGCATTGGCCTCTTCATGAGCCCTGCAGATCCGAAATATGGTATGAGATACGCAACATCCACCCACCCATTCCCAACCAACCCATAGGCCAAATATTAGTAATGGAAATGGTGCCAAGCTACGTGTTGCCAGGCGGCCTGTAATTCGCTCAGGATGGAAACCATTGGGGGACCTGAAACTTTCAGCAGCCCGACATAATTGTACTGGGATCAGCCATCGTCAGCACTCCAGCTGCTGTGAAACTACAACTCCTCAGCATGCAAACATATTTGGCGGTTCTTCTTACTCCCATAGAAGTGAATGGTGCATTGTGGGACTTGTAGTTTCACAACAGCTGGAATCAGAAGGTTTCTGATCGCTGGCATAGTAGGAGGGCCCTTCTATAGCTTAAGAGAACGTTCTCCGTAACGTTGGAGCTATGGTATACATAATACGGTGATAATACAGTGTGCAATCTAACCGAGAAGCCTCAACATGAGATATCTCACACTCTACACCATGGTAGTAGTTTTCGGCCTCTGACCAAATCATACCTTTTAGCCCCAGAGACCTGATCCTTGGGTATCGCTGGACCCAGCGATGCCCAAGGATCACTGGGTCCAGCGATGCCCAAGGATCGCTTGACCCAGAGGGAGCATGGTATAATGTAAACGGCCCCATTGAGCGAGCACGCTCCCGTCGAGGACATACTGTTCAGGTCAACCACATATTGTGATGTAAATGTCCCAGTCGATGGCATGCTATAGTTGTGCCCTTAATGTAGTTATGTTGTATGGAGGAGGATACAAAAGGAGATTCCATAGACTCTCGCTTTGTACTTACTTCTGGCGCTTCGCCATCTGTGCCCGGACATGGGCCTCTACTTTTGTAGGGTCCTGTATTGCCTCCGTGCCCAAAACACGCATTAAATTGGATATTCGCACTGAGAAAAAAAATAAAGACAAAAGAATACAAACATTAAGCAATGCACAGGCCAGGTAGATGGCGACATGTGTCAAACCCACAATGTAGTACGGTCATCGTAAGCTATCCTAGCTTCCTGAAAGCCACCCTGGTCTTGGCATGTAGTGAAGAATCTGCTGCTCCTAGAAATCAGCACAATGAAAAGACAAACCCTACAGAGTTCACCCATAAACCTACCTTTGGGTTCTGGTGGGGGCATTAGTCCTAATCTTACTTTCTCCTGCAATTCCTTCTGTCCTTCCCTTCTTGTCTGGCGGCGAAGTTTCTTCTGCTCCTTTTTGGTTAGATAAACCCCGAGGGTAACTGGGGCATCCTTGTCAACTGAATGAGAGAACAGCAAAATGAGCACACACAAAAAACAAAAGGAAGTTGCAGCCAGCCACAATTTACTCTTGCAGTTGGGATTGGTTGCTGATAGCAGTTCTCCATATAGAGAATGTTGCCTTGATGGATCACTCCATTTATTCCACTGATGACCAGTACAGTACATGTACGGCAGAAAACGTCACTTTAAATATGGCGCCCACTCTCCATCATCAACTGTGACCACAGCATCTGAGATCCACCCCAATGGATTTGAAATGAAAAACAAGATGTGCTTTACCTGCAGACTGTCAGCTTTAATCTGAGGATATTTACATCCAAATCAGGTGAACGGTGCAGGAATTACAGCAGTTTGCATATGTGCCTCCCTCTTGTTAAGGAACCAAAAGTAATGGGACAATTGGCTTCTCAGCTGTTCCATGGCCAGGTGTGTGTTATTCCCTCATTATCCCAATTACAATGAGCAGATAAAAGGTCCATGTCATTTCCAGTCTGCTATTTGAATTCGGAATCTGTTGCTGTCAACTCTTAAGATGAGATCCAAAGAGCTGTCACTATCAGTGAAGCAAGCCATCATTAGGCTGAAAAAACACAACAAACCCATCAGAGAGATAGCAAAAACATTAGGCCTGGCCAAAACAACTGTTCGGAAGATTCTTAAAAAGAAGGAACGCATCGGTGAGCTCGGCAACACCAAAAGACTAGGAAGACCATGGAAAACAACTGTGGTGGGTGACCGAAGAATTATTTCCCTGGTGAAGAAAACACCCTTCACAACAGTTGGCCAGATCAAGAACACTCTCCAGGAGGTAGGTGTATGTGTGTCAAAGTCAACAATTAAGAGAAGACTTCACCAGAGTGAATACAGAGGGTTCACCACAAGATGTAAACCATTGGTGAGCCTCAAAAACAGGAAGGCCAGATCAGAGTTTTCCAAACGACATCTAAAAAAGCCTTCACAGTTCTGGAACAACATCCTATGGACAGATGAGACCAAGATCAACTTGTACCAGAGTGATTGGAAGAGAAGAGTATGAAGAAGGAAAGGAACTGCTCATGATCATAAGCATACCACCTCATCAGTGAAGCATGGTGGTGGCAGTGTCATGGCGTGGACATGTATGGCTGCCAATGGAACTGGTTCTCCTGTATTTATTGATGATGTGACTGCTGACAAAAGCAGCAGGATGAATTCTGAAGTGTTTCGGGCAATATTATCTGCTCATATTCAGACAAATGCTTCATAACTCATTGGACGGCACTTCACAGATGGACAATGACCCAAAGCATACTGCAAAAGCAACCAAAGAGTTTTTTTTAAGTGGAATGTTCTGCAATGGCCGAGTCAATCACCGGACCTGAATCCGACTGAGCATGTATTTCACTTGCTGAAGACAAAACTGAAGGGAAAATGCCCCAAGAACAAGCAGGAACTGAGGACAGTCTCAGTAGAGGCCGGGCAGAGCATCACCAGGGATGAGATCCAGCGTCTGGTGATGTCTATGCGTTCCAGACTTCAGGCTGTAATTGACTGCAAAGGATTTGCAACCAAGTATTAAAAAGTGAACGTTTGATTTATGATTATTATTATTCTGTCCCATTACTTTTGGCCCCTTAACAAGTGGGAGGCACATATGCAACATGTTTTAATTCCTGCACCGTTCACTTGATTTGGATTTAAATGTCCTCAAATTAAAGCTGACAGTCTGCAGGTAAAGCACATCTTAAAGTTCATTTCATTTCAAATCCATTGTGGTGGTGTAATAGAGCCAAAAATTTTTTAGAATTGTGTCGATGTCCCAATATTTATGGACCTGACTGTAGGCCAGAGACTGCTCCCAAGCTTTTTCATGACCCTACAGAAAAGTTAGCAGAAGATGCAGGTAGGACGATAAAAGCTGCGGGGTGCTTGTACCTGGAGGGCTGAGCTGAGCAGGATGCTCCACAAGATTAGTGATTCCATGGAAATCTTTCCGCACGGCTAAGGCTTCTGGTTTCCTGGATGTAGACACATAACACGATGTTATCGACAGCCGTGGGTGTCAGAGGACAAACCGAGAGTCACATTAAACCATACTCACAGGTCAATTCCATTGGGGAGAATGAATGAGTCCCACCACTCAAGATCTGGTATTTCTCCTTCCTTGATCTCTTTTTTGGGCGCGATGAGTGCCAGTCGGGTGGATGTCTGGATACCAGTTTTCTTGGCTGCCTGAGATATTTCAGCTTGTAGTTTTTCTAGCTGAGCCTGTGCAGTGACAAAATGAACTAGATTAAATACAGAAATCACCTCCAGATACCGAATGACCCCCCTCCCCAAAGAAAAAACATGAAGACGTCACCTTTGTCCTTAATCTCTGAGCAATTTTCTCAAATTTCCCTTTATCGTGGAACTTAAAGGAACGTTTTGTGCGTTGCGAAGAGGGGATGGTCACGCGAGGGTCAAAGAAAGTGTTAGACTCCAAGTCTTCTGAGGGTTTTTCCTTCAGCTGTTGTTTGAACTGCTCCCTTTTCACGGCTCGGATGTTGGCTTTCAGTGTGGGCATGCGATGGGTCAGCTCGATCTCTTTCCCTGTGGCGTCTACGGTGCGACCCTGGTCATCCAGAATAAGAGGGGTGGGTTTTGTCTGGTCCTTTAGTTCAACTTTCCTAAACACCAAGAACATTGACCATTAGTTAGTGACCTATCAGCCCTGACAAACTCAGAGGGTTGGGAGGGACAGACTCCCAGGAGACATGGTCATATTTGATCGTACTCACGGAGGGGCAATTCCCATGGCATGAAGGCTGGCCAAGCCAACCATATTGGTATTTCCGATGAGACCGGGCTTTAGGGCAAGTTGTGATTGGATCCTTGCTTGAAGCTCAGCGGCTTTCCTGGCTTTTTCAATGGCATCATTCATGAAGGTGGCAGCTTGGGAAGGTTGGATTGTGTTCCCAATGGCGGAACGGTCGGATTGGGTGGAGGAAACCTTAGGCTGATTGGAGAGGGACAGAGAGTAAGACAATTAAAGGCTTCTAACTAGCAGAATAGGCACGAGTCTGAGATTCTGGATGGGCTTTTCTACAGAGATATGCAAGTGGACCTGCTGATCTAAATTTATGCACCCCAAGGCGCCCCCCCCCCCCATCCCTTCAGATTGGGCCACACTGCAAAGGTGAAAGGTCCACTTTAAGAGCATCTCCTCAATGATTCCCCGTGCAAATAGATTCTTACCAAGAGTATGTGGCCATGGAGGTATCGGTATTGTCTACTTTCCTACAGGGAATGTCCCACATGGATAACTTTTAGCTCATTACTCAGGGCCGGCAGCTAAAACCGCTGGTGACTAGTGATTACCGTCAAGAGAAACTATGGGGAGATGTCATTTTCCCTTGCTGCGGCCACCTCTGGAGAAACGTGGTACTACATGGCACCCATTGAAGTGAGAAATTAAAGAGGCTGCAGTGAGGAGCTCTGTCTACCACACGGTTGACACAGTCGTATAGGTCTGGCGCCAACTTTCAGAGACGGAGATACACCTGAACAGCCGACGTGTTAGACCCCCGCCGGTCTTACTTTCGTAAAAGCTGGACAGCTCATTTAACTTAGCAGTTCATGATCACGTTGAGCCCTCCAGACCAAATGCCCCTCTCTCTACTATGGTTAATGGCGACGCTTTCAAAGGAGAGGACCCCCCCATGGTAAGATGCCACCATCAGTTCATTTTTAGAAGGTGCAGCAAAAGTGAAGGATGATAGGTGTTGTATACCGTACCACTGCAGGAGGACTGACGAAGCTCAGCTGTTTTTTCCTCTCTTCTATCTGCCGGGTGGCGGCTTCCATCATCTGCTTAATCTGCAACACAGACACATGACATATGTTCTAAGTAAGCATCCAACATACAGGCTCGCCATAAGAGCCATGTGCCCCTTCACAATCATCGAAGCTCAGGGGCATACAAACATTGGTGTGGTAGAACGACCCGTCTGTCTAGTTTATGTCATACACTTTGGATAAATTGTCCTTCAGCAGGCTGGATGGATGAGGTAGACATATTGAATGAAGAAGGCCTACCTGCAGCTTGGTCAGCATTCCTGGGCTCTCAGTCGGGGGGCCGGGAATCACCTCCGGCTCCTCCACTTCTTCAAAGCGTGGGACGCGCTTTTTCTTTGAATTCGAATCCTTGCCATGACCTTGATCATCTCCAAACGCTTCCTATTGAGAGGGAAACAAGCAGGCCACACTGTAAAATATGAAGTTGATGGAATGAGTTGATTTTGACAGGGACACCATAGCCAGCAAGGCAATTCCTCTGCAGCATTATATGGTGACTATTCAGCTGAATGACAGCTCCTTTAGGACAACTGGCTCAAAGAAGGGGTGCCCTAAGCATCTATGATGTCCATTTATTCCAAAAGGACATACGGACAGGGTCTGTCGTTATGAGACAAGACCTTCTGTCTCGTATAGACAACCTATGTCCACATGTCCCATCTATGCCTAGGATCATCATATAAAAGGTGTCCACTGCTCTATCAGCCAGAACACACCGCTGCTCTAGCTGACCCATGTTACACTGTGTAGGGAAACGCCTAAAGGTACATTTATTAATGCAATTCCATGAGGACTAACAGAGGATCGTCAGAAACAGATGCTTCGGCGCTGTGAATTTGAATTATGCAGGCCATGTCCAGAACTGAGCCAAGAGGATCCTCACCTTAATTTCCCGCTTCCTGCTTTTGTCACTGCTGGATCGGGAGTGCCGGGAACCCCGACTTTCCCTGACAGCGTCATAAAGCTTGTCAACAAAACGCGGAGTGGAGTCATCTAGAAAGGGTTTCAGATGATCTAAAAGGAAAACAACAATGTGTGCAATGAATGGTTAGGAGCAGCAAGCCAGGGGTTTCACCATGAATGGTTATGGGTTACACTAGGAGCAAGCCAGGGGTTTCACCATGAATGGTTATGGGTTACACAAGGAGCAAGCCCGGGGTTTCACCATGAATGGTTAGGGGCTACACTAGGAGCAAGCCAGGGGTTTCACCATGAATGGTTAGGGGCTACACTAGGAGCAAGCCAGGGGTTTCACCATGAATGGTTAGGGAATACACTAGGAGCAAGCCAGGGGTTTCACCATGAATGGTTAGGGAATACACTAGGAGCAAGCCAGGGGTTTCACCATGAATGGTTGGGGGTTAGACTAGAAGCAAGCCAGGGGTTTCACCATGAATGGTTATGGGTTAGGGCCCTTTCACACTTGCGTTGGCCGGTTCCGGCATAGAGTTCCGTCGTCGGGGCTCTATGCCGGAACAATCCTGATCAGGATTATCCTAATGCATTCTGAATGGAGAGAAATCCGTTCAGGATGCATCAGGATGTCTTCCGTTCCGGAACGGAACGTTTTTTGGCCGGAGAAAATACCGCAGCATGCAGTACTTTTTGCTCCGGCCAAAAATCCTGAACACTTGCCGCAAGGCCGGATCCGGAATGAATGCCCATTGAAAGGCATTGATCCGGATCCGGCTTTTTCTGAATGGTTACCATGGCTACCAGGACGCTAAAGTCCTGGCAGCTATGGTAAAGTGTAGCGGGGAGCGGGGGAGCAGTATACTTACAGTCCGTGCGGCTCCCGGGGCGCTCCAGAGTGACGTCAGGGCGCCCCAGGCGCATGGGTGACGTGATCGCATGTACACGTCATCCATGCGCCTGGGGCGCTCTGACGTCATTCTGGAGCGCCCCGGGAGCCGCGCGGACTGTAAGTATGCCGCTCCCCACTACTACTATGGCAACCAGGACTTTAATAGCGTCCTGGCTGCCATAGTAACACTGAAAGCATTTTGAAGACGGATCCGTCTTCAAATGCTTTCCGTACACTTGCGTTTTTCCGGATCCGGCGTGTAATTCCGGCAAGTGGAGGACACGCCGGATCCGGACAACGCAAGTGTGAAAGGGCCCTTAGACTAGGAGCAAGCCAGGGGTTTCACCATGAATGGTTAGGGGTTAGACTAGTAGGAACTGGAAGGGTTTCCCAATGATCAGCTTATTAAAAAGAAAAAATTTCCACAAGCAGACACCCCCTTCAAGAAACACAGGGGGGAGAATTCGCTACACTGATGTCAAGGAAAACTGGCTTGGTTGCCCATAGCAACCAATCAGATTCCTCTTTTCATTTTTCAGAGCTGCGGAAAATAAAAGGAACGATCAGATTGGTTGTTATGAACAACTAAGACAGTTTTCCCTTAGTCCAGTTTTGAAAAATCTCCCCCATAGTCCTTGAATGTTTTGCCATTTTTAAGAACCCTGCTTAAGGTCAGTGAATAGAAACATTAAAGGGGCACTCCGGTTATAAGAAGTTATCCCCCTAACCATATGCTAGATCAAAGGGCGCCTAGAACTCTTAGTGATCTTGAGAAATCTAGCCCCGTACCCGCAACAAATGGAGCAACAGGTTGGGATGTTCCGCGCTGCGCCATTCCTTCTCTAGGAGACTGCCAAAGACTGTAAAGTACACAGCGCTCAACAGGGACGGGGGGGCCTTGTTGATGTGATTTTTGGGGGCCCAAGCAGGCCCAA
Source organism: Bufo gargarizans (assembly GCF_014858855.1). Lineage (NCBI taxonomy): Eukaryota > Metazoa > Chordata > Amphibia > Anura > Bufonidae > Bufo > Bufo gargarizans. The sequence goes on from NW_025334326.1 coordinate 111,094, forward strand.
TAGGGTGTTGCATTGCATCAGTCAAGGCACTGTATTAGCACATCTCTCTTCAGGCGCTGACACATTGTAACGAGCCAATCTCTCACATTTCACATCAAGAACATTAGTAATGCGACAGTGGCAGATCAGTAGGATACATTATGACTGGTGGAGAGCTGACCTCTGGGACCCCCATTGATTGCAAGAATTATGCCCCCCCCCCCCCCCCAAAACTAGTTCCCCTTCTGCATTTTCTAAGCACAGCCTGCTCCAGAACAGTGAAAGGAATACAGCACTGCGGAGCCATCGCTGTCAGGATCGGTGGTGGTCCCAGAGGTAAGTCCCCCACCAATCATATCCCTCAAGATGGAAATCCAGATCCATGTGTGCGTCCGTCTCGCTCAGGTCTTACCCGCAGCCTTCTTCTTGTCCATGCCCTTGCCCACGCAGTTCAGGGCAGCCGTGACGACGGTGGGCTCCGAGAAGCCCAGGACTCCCTTGACCGTTTTCTCTATCCATGGCTTTAGGTCATCGAGCTCCCGCCTTGAAAGAGACATGTTCTCACGCGGTGGAGGACGCTCTGATCCCACAGCTGGAACATAAAGGGATGGCATTCTTATTTATCACGTGTACGTGCCAGTATGCCCGATAGGCGAGGATCTCAGGGGTGGGATCGGCGCCTAGTGAGAAAATCCGGTTCCACCATACACTATAGGACCTCCAGTTACATGAAGAACCAAAGGCTGCTTGCTCGGCTCTTTCCGTGACCTCACACAAGAGCAAATACAAATGGAACTCAGTGGGAGAAGAGTCCAGGACTCTTACCAGCGGCAGGAGGCACCTAGTGATGAAAGGTGTCCCATCCCCCGATTCTCTGGCGCTGTCCTGGACTCTTCTCCCAATAAACTTGATCTACGGGCATGGGCATCCCACCATGATGGTAATTAGTGTCCCCAGCCTCAGCTTATTGGCCACGGGGTGTCTTGCAGTAGCTTGAAGCCCAAAATTAAAGTGTCCCTCCAGTCTGATGAAGCGGGAACAACAGCATGCTCAATACCAACAAGTACCATGCACAATACTCGCTGCGCCTCCCCATACCTACGCCACATCTGGTGGGACAGTATAGCCAGCCATATACCCACCCATTGGGCAGGACCAGCCCTCCACGTGCACCTCACCCCCACAGTCACGATCCCTGCAGCTGAGCCCGTCCACATCGTGACGGAGACCCCCTTCTATCATTGATTACGATGACGTTGCGCTGTCACCCAGCTGGAGCCACACTGACCCATGAAAGCAGTCCTGGGTGCTTATTTTAAACAAATAAAACTTTATTCCTAAAGCCCTTGCACTGCACATCTGCCTCAGAACTTTACTAGCTCTGCCCAAGCTCCATGCCCTAGCACTAGAAGTCCTCACACACCCCTTGCCTATACGTCTCCGTGGTTACCCGGGGCAACGTGTACTCCAGCCCAGGGTTTCCGCGGCCTACGCATTTCTACCATATATCCTTTACCCGGCGCCCCCCTCTAGTGGCCGCCAGCAGTAACTCACCCGCTTGCCGTATGTAACTTCCTCCCTGGCTTACTGTTTACAGCACCGGGACTAACGGAGGCTAAACGTCAGACCGGAAACGGAAGCTGAGGGAGCATGCAGCTTGGCGCACTCGCAATGACCCGCATCACGTGGTGCGCCGCGCAAAGCATCACGGGTAGGGAATTTCAACACGCGCCTTTGAATAACTTTATTGGCAGCGGTAAGTGACAAAAATGTTCTTCCATATTTTTTTTTGCTCAAATGTGTGTAAAATAGAAAAAAAAAAGATTCTTTGCAAATAATTATTATTCGTCTTTATTAAAAAAAATGCTTTTATACAAATTGTTTTGTGTATACAGTTCCTATGCAGACCCATGCGTCTCTATGGATACAAAGGCCCTCTGTCAGCTAGTCCTGCAGTTACATATCCCTCCTCCCCCAAGCATCACAGATTAGGCTAGGTCTACACGACAACATTTGTCGCGCGACATTTTGTTGCACTAATGTCGCGTGACAATTTTATAATGGCAGTCTATGGTGTCGCACTGCAACATGCGACATGTTGCGACGCGACAGTCGCAGAAAAATCCATCTTGAATGGATTTTCTGCGACTGTCGCGTCGCAGTCGCAGCATGTCGCATGTTGCAGTGCGACACCATAGACTGCCATTATAAACAATTGTCGCGCGACATTAGTGCAACAAAATTTTGCGCGACAAATGTCGTGTAGACCTAGCCTAAGGCTAGGTCTACACGACGACATTTGTCGCGCGACATTTTGTTGCACCAATGTCGCGTGACAACTTTTATAATGGCAGTTTATGGTGTCGCACTGCAACATGCGACATGCTGCGACTGCGACGCGACAGTCGCAGAAAATCCATTCAAGATGGATTTTTCTGCGACTGTCGCGTCGTAGTCGCAACATGTCGCATGTTGCAGTGCGACACCATAGACTGCCATTATAAAAATTGTCGCGCGACATTGGTGCAACAAAAAGTCGCGCGACAACTTTTGCGCCCTATCTGTCGTGCGACTTTTTGTCGCGCGACAAATGTCGTAGTGTAGACCTAGCCTAAGAGTCCCAGGAGTCGTCTCTCCTACGGCGCGCGCCGGACACTAGGGCGGCGCTGTATATATCGCCCCTCCCTGATGATTATGCTGGTGGGATGAGGATGACAGACTGGGTGCACTAGTGGTTCATTTATACAGGCTGGCTAGCACTAATGGAGGGTCTTATAGAACTATGGTAGGCGGTTATGGGGACAATCGCAGACACAGACTAAATGTATGAAGGCCCAGTACTTATTGGGATCAGGCACTATGCCTGGCTCGCGGTATAATGGCGGTACGGACATCTTAGGCATCAATTACCAAAGACTATTCTTGTTGCCCCTAGCAGCCAATCAGAGCTCAGCTTTCATGTATTCAACTGCTCTGGAAAAATTAGAGCTGTCCTCTGATTGGTTGCTAGGCAATATATAGTCTTACTGTTAGGCCTCATGCACACGACCGTTGTTGTGGTCCGCATTTTTTGCGGCTCAGGTGCGGACCCGTTCACTTCAATGGGGCCGCAAAAGATGCGGACAGCACTCCGTGTGCTGTCCGCATCCGTTGCTCCGTTCCGTGGCCCCGCAAAAAAAAAAATATAGCATGTCCTATTCTTGTCCGTTTTGCAGACAAGAATAGGCATTTCTACAATGGGCCGCCCGTTCAGTTCCGCAAATTGCAGAAGGCACACGGGCGGCTTCAGTTTTTTGCGGACCGCAAAAAACGGAGCGGTCGTTTGCATGAGGCCTTAGACAGCTCGGATGAATCAGGCCCGTTCCTCGGGGGGAGGAGGTGCGCCTATGATATTACCTATTGTATGTAATCCCCTAATATTCTATATAATGCATATTTATATATTTGGGTTAGGCGAGGTTCACATCTGCGGCAGAGGTTCTGGTAGAAGGTGCCGTCTCAAATTTCGGGAAACCGCTATATTGGTAAATGTGCTAGATCATGAAGGACCTGCCCGCTTTTTGTAAAAGTGTTAAAAAAAAACCCGGCAAAATTCAGCCTCAAAACTGGAATTGTGGCTAAATTTGGGAGTTTTCTACACCATAAAATTGCGGAAGAAGATGGATCCCCCCACACAGCGCTCAGATGAACAGTTGTTGACCCTCGGTGTCTCCAGCGAGTGTTCTTATTCGGCGCAACAGTGCCAGGGGCTTGCTTAGTTATTTCATAATGAATTTTATTTAAAAGGATAGTCCCATCTGGGACATTTATGGCATATCGATAGGATGGGGCCCCCAAAGTGAACAGAGAGCAAGTGGCACAAGCAGGGGGCCCCCTCCATTCACTGCTGAAAATAGCTGAGCGCTGGCCTGGGTATTTTTAGGAGACCTGTAGCAGTGAACAAGGGGTGGACGCTTGTCTTCTGTTCAATGCTGTCCTATAAAAGTGAATGCAGAGGACGCTGCGCATGCGCTGTTTGCTCTCCTTTCACTTCGGAGCCTTGTTATGGAGATAAGAGCGGGTCCCGCAGGCGACACCTGCACCTATGTGACATTTACGGTGTATCCTATCAATATATACCTTTAAGGTCTCAAGCAGGAATACCCCTTTAACCCCCTCCTTGAGAAAGTCATCCTTACATCCCTGAAACCAAAGAACGCAATCAAAGACACAGAAGACGTTTATTGGGGGGCAAGTGGCCAAATAGTTTATTTGAAATAGTAGAAATGGCAGAACCCCCGACTCAGAGAGTCACGCTCCAGCACACAGAAGAGGAAGACCTCCTGTGGAGGAAACCTCTAGAGAACCATGGATGGAGGACTGCCCTTCCCTTGGGCCTAGAGGGTAATGCCGCCAGGTGGCTGCCACATAAATAGAGGGGGGCAGCAGTTAGGCGGATGTCCTTTCTGTCCTGTGGGGCTTTGGGCTTCCTGCTAGAACCTCCAAATTTCATCAAGGTGCGGTGGACGTAAGTGGGTGGTCAAGCTCAAGGTCCTCAGGCCATCAAGTATGGCCGCTCGCCTTTTTTTTTTTTTATAGGGGGTCTGCTCTTTCGACGTAGGTGTTTGTGATATCACCTTGTCGGCAGTGTTCTGAAGGGTTAACCCTTTACTGACCATCAAAGTGCCATACTGCAGAGGCCATTAACCCCTTCCTGACCACAGCGCGTCAGTACGCGTCAATTTTCTTAACCATAGTACATTTACGGTCCCCCCTGACAATCGCAGACAATTCCTCACGCTGGCAGCTCGGTGATAGGTCAAGAGGGGGCAAGGCAACATGGCACCTAAGCTCCTCCACAATTGTCATCCTCCACACACGCAAATAGAGTCGAAAGTAGGATGCGGATGAATGAAGAAGCCGCTTACTCGTTGCCATCGGTTCATCTGCCGCCGAAGCTGCTCTGGTCCCTGCTGATCTGAACTTCCTGTTCTGACTTGACACATTTCCCATGCAGCCAGTCACTGGCATTAGCTAGGCGGGCCTTATCTAGCTTCTATTGCACAAACACAGACCCTCCTCCTTGGCGCTTGCGCAGTACAAACACTCTGTTGTAAAGGCTCTCCCTTACTATAAAGTACTGCCTCTACTGCACATGCACCAGACAGAGGACTCTGCTTGGGCCATAGAAGCTAAAGGATGGCAGCGCTAAGACACCTTTTCTACTGCGCATGTGGCAAACATGGGTTCCAGGATATACACAGCAGAAACCAAGGAACAGCGGTGCACATCAGTGTTCACACTGTGTTACGCTTAGCTGCAGACGTAAGGGGCGCGCATGACAGAGGAAGTTAAAAAGCACCAAAAGCAATGTATGCCATGACCTGCCCTCGGGCCATGTACTAGACACCCCATTTAGTCCAGTGGGACTCATGACAATGCATAGGGAGATAATACATACCAGGTACAGTGCCCTCTAATACACCGGATAGTGCACCCGCTAATGTACCAGGTACAATGCCCACTAAAATACTGGGTACAGTTTCCTCTGGGTATAGTGCACTCTGCTATACCAGACAGCGCGCGCGCCCTCTGCTATACCAGACAGCGCGCCCCCTCTGCTATACCAGACAGCGCGCCCCCTCTGCTATACCAGACAGCGCGCCCCCTCTGCTATACCAGACAGCGCGCGCCCTCTGCTATACCAGACAGCGCGCGCCCTCTGCTATACCAGACAGCGCGCGCCCTCTGCTATACCAGACAGCGCGCGCCCTCTGCTATACCAGACAGCGCGCGCCCTCTGCTATACCAGACAGCGCGCGCCCTCTACTATACCAGACAGCGCGCGCCCTCTGCTATACCAGACAGCGCGCGCCCTCTGCTATACCAGCTACAGTGTCCTCTGAGTATAGTGCCTTCTAATATACTGTGCAGAGTGCCCCCTGATATACTAGGTCAGGGACCAGCAACCTTTGGCACTCCAGCTGCTGTGAAACTACAACTCCCAGCATGCAAACATACTCAGCTGCTCCTCTAACTAATAGAAGTTAATGGAGCACCCTGGGAGTTGTAGTTTCAGAACAGCTGGAGTGACGGAGGCTGCTGATCCCTGTACCAGGCGGAGCGCCCCCTGTAAATAGAACACTAAGATAGAAATTATACAGAAAACAGTTTAATATTCACATTCATTACATCTGCACCGAATCAGTCATTCTGAGGCCGCCCATAGTATCTCCTGCCGCCGGTCATGTGATGTGGTGACAAGCGTGACGCCATAGCGCTGCCCCCAGCGTCGTCATCCCTCTAACATCCAGGCCAGGGGTCCGTGCGGGCCTTCCGGCTCAGGAACGCAACCTTTCTTACCATCTCGGAGTTGTAGATCCGCTGACAGGTCTCGTACTTTATCCTCCTCCTCTGGTCACATGGCTTCTCATAATAACGTTTCCGCTTCACCTCGTCAACCAATCCTTCTGTCGTCAGGATCCTGGAGGGAGGAAAACCAGACTTCTGAGCACCACAGGCTGACTGCAAGTAGTGCCCCCTCAGCTGTGTATTAAGAGCGTCTGTGTCTTAGCTGCTGAGGAACCTCCTCAAGCGCCCCTCGGCTGCTGAGGAACCTCCTCAAGCGCCCCTCGGCTGCTGAGGAACCTCCTCAAGCGCCCCTCGGCTGCTGAGGAACCTCCTCACGCGCCCCTCGGCTGCTGAGGAACCTCCTCACGCGCCCCTCGGCTGCTGCGGAACCTCCTAACGCACCCCTCGGCTGCTGCGGAACCTCCTAACGCGCCCCTCGGCTGCTGCGGAACCTCCTAACGCACCCCTCGGCTGCTGAGGAACCTCCTCACGCGCCCTCGGCTGCTGAGGAACCTCCTAACGCGCCCCTCGGCTGCTGAGGAACCTCCTCACGCGCCCCTCGGCTGCTGAGGAACCTCCTAACGCGCCCCTCGGCTGCTGAGGAACCTCCTCAAGCGCCCCTCGGCTGCTGAGGAACCTCCTCAAGCGCCCCTCGGCTGCTGAGGAACCTCCTCAAGCGCCCCCTCGGCTGCTGAGGAACCTCCTCACGCGCCCCTCGGCTGCTGAGGAACCTCCTCACGCGCCCCTCGGCTGCTGAGGAACCTCCTCACGCGCCCCTCGGCTGCTGAGGAACCTCCTCACGCGCCCCTCGGCTGCTGAGGAACCTCCTCACGCGCCCCTCGGCTGCTGAGGAACCTCCTAACGCGCCCCTCGGCTGCTGAGGAACCTCCTCACGCGCCCCTCGGCTGCTGAGGAACCTCCTCACGCGCCCCTCGGCTGCTGAGGAACCTCCTCAGGCGCCCCTCGGCTGCTGAGGAACCTCCTCAGGCGCCCCTCGGCTGCTGAGGAACCTCCTCAGGCGCCCCTCGGCTGCTGAGGAACCTCCTCAGGCGCCCCTCGGCTGCTGAGGAACCTCCTCAGGCGCCCCTCGGCTGCTGCGGAACCTCCTCAGGCGCCCCTCGGCTGCTGCGGAACCTCCCAACGCGCCCCTCGGCTGCTGCGAAACCTCCCAACGCGCCCTCGGCTGCTGCGAAACCTCCCAACGCGCCCCTCGGCTGCTGCGAAACCTCCCAACTCTCCCCTCGGCTGCTGCGAAACCTCCCAACGCGCCCCTCGGCTGCTGCGGAACCTCCTAACGCGCCCCTCGGCTGCTGCGGAACCTCCTAACGCACCCCTCGGCTGCTGCGGAACCTCCTAACGCACCCCTCGGCTGCTGCGGAACCTCCTAACGCACCCCTCGGCTGCTGCGGAACCTCCTAACGCACCCCTCGGCTGCTGCGGAACCTCCTAACGCACCCCTCGGCTGCTGCGGAACCACCTAAAGCACCCCTCTGCTGCTGCAGAACCTCCTAACGCACCCCTCGGCTGCTGCGGAACCTCCTAATGCACCCCTCGGCTGCTGAGGAACCTCCTAATACACCCAGCTTTCCCAAAGGTAGATAATACAGGAATTTCTTATCTAGACTTAACCCTGTCCTATCTGTCACCTGTTCAGCGTCTTATAAGCGGCGTCCACGTTTCCGTTCTGCACTTTCACCGTGCGGGCAACAAACTTCAGATGATTCGCCATCTCAACCCCCCTGTGAAAAGTCACGTCCACTGCATACTGTCTACAGCGCACCGGCAACCGGCACTGGCTACTACAAGTCCCAGCACACCCTGTGGACAATCATGCAACATCACATGCCATGCTGGGAGTTGTAGCACTACAAGAAACAAGCACAAAGACTACACGCTGATAATCATGTCATGCCAGGGGTTGTAGTACTACAGGAAGCAAGCGCAAAGTCAACACGCTGATTCTCAAGCCATGCTGGGAGTTGTAGTACTAGAGGGAGCAAGCGCAAGGACTACCCTCTGGTTCTCATGCTATGCTGGGAGTAGTAGTACTAGAGGGAGCAAGTGCAAGGACTACCCTCTGGTTCTCAAGCCATGCTGGGAGTTGTAGTACTAGAGGGAGCAAGTGCAAGGACTACCCTCTGATTCTCAAGCCATGCTGGGGGTTGTAGTACTAGAGGGAGCAAGCGCAAGGACTACCCTCTGGTTCTCATGCCATGCTGGGAGTTGTAGTCCCTCGGCTGCCAATATACTATGTATAGGACAGCTTACTGATGATGGATCTGCCCAAGGTTACAGTCAGTATCCAGGAACCCTGCACGCACCGCCAGGCCACTATGACAGCAAAGCATGCCGGGAGTTGTAGTCAAAGAGCGAGGCATGTCGGGAGATGTAGTCCTGTAAGCCTGACTCCGCCCCACAGGACAGGGGAAATCTTCAGTCTGTACCTGTGAGGTGAACCCCCGACCAACCCCGGTAACCGCCGCCTGCCAGGACTAGTCTCCAGACCCCGCCTCCTTAATGCATTCTCGATGCTGCTATTTGCATAGCCACGCCCAACTCTACCATGTGACAATCGGGACGTACTTAGGGCTGACGTAACTTTATAAGCCCGCCCCCGATGGTTCATTTGAATAACCACGTGGTCCTCTTTGCTGCCAGCCTAGGGTAGAGGGGTTCTGACAGACACAACTGCCCCCGGAATGGTAATCAATGTGGAATATAAAGGGGTTGTCCAACATCCAGTAAAATTTAAAGGAGGGACCGGACACTGTTCAAAACAGTTCTTAAAGGGAACCTGTCACCAAAAAATCGCTTATTAAGTACCTTATAGTGCTGGATACTAGTGTCCTATAGCACTTTTTCGTCGTTTCCCACATTTATCCTCATTAAAAAATCGATGTTTTATTCAGCTGCTGCCCCGTGTTTCAAGTCAGGCTTGAAATCAACGGGGCAGCGGCCTAGCCGTCTCCAATCCTGCTTTTCCGGCCTCTCGCCGCCTTGATTGACACGCCGAATCTCAGTGCCAAGACCGCGCTCTCAGCCCGCATGCGCAGTAAAGGGCTGCTGTAGCGCGATCCCGGCTCCGGCTCGTTCACTCAGCCGGCTTCAGTTTTGCTACTGCGCATGCGCCCGCCAGCCTTACATACTAGGCGCATGCGGGCTGAGAGCGCGGTCCCGGCACTGAGATGCGGTGTGTTAATCAAGGCGGCGAGAGGCCGGAAAAGCAGGATTGGAGACGGCTAGGCCGCTGCCCCGTTGATTTCAAGCCTGACTTGAAACACGGGGCAGCAGCTGAATAAAATATCGATTTCTCAATGAGGATAAATGCTGGGAAACGACGAAAAAGTGCTATAGGACACTACTATGCAGCACTATAACCGCTACAGGACCGCCGTACGCAGGATTGCGTCCTGCCGGCGGCCCTGCTCTTCTGGGTGGACGCATGATTTCCTGTGAACGCGCGCACACAGGAACGGAAGGTAAGCGAGTGGATCTCCAGCCTGCCAGCGGCGATCGCTCGCTGGCAGGCTGGAGATGTGATTTTTTTAACCCCTAACAGGTATATTAGACGCTGTTTTGATAACAGCGTCTAATATACCTGCTACCTGGTGCTCTGGTGGTCCCTTTTGTTAGGATCGACCACCAGAGGACTCAGGCAGCTCAGTAAAGTAGCACCAAACACTACACTACACTACACCCCCCCCCCCCCCCGTCACTTATTAACCCTTTATGAACCACTGATCACCCCATATAGACTCCCTGATCACCCCCTGTCATTGATCACCCCCCTGTCATTGATCACCCCCTGTAAGGCTCCATTCAGACATTTTTTTGGCCCAAGTTAGCGGAAATATTTTTTTTGTTTGTTTGCTTTTTCTTACTAAGTCTCATATTCCACTAACTTGTGTCAAAAAATAAAATCTCACATGGACGCACCATACCCCTCACGGAATCCAAATGCGTAAACATTTTTTAGACATTTATATTCCAGACTTCTTCTCACGCTTTAGGGCCCCTAAAAAGCCAGGGCAGTATAAATACCCCACATGTGACCCCATTTCGGAAAGAAGACACCCCAAGGTATTCCGTGAGGGGCATATTGAGTCCATGAAAGATTGAAATTTTTGTCCCAAGTTAGCGGAAAGTGAGACTTTGTGAGAAAAATAAATAAAAATCAATTTCTGCTAACTTATGCAAAAAAAAAATATTTCTATGAACTCGCCATGCCCCTCATTGGATACCTCGGGGTGTCTTCTTTCCAAAGTGGGGTCACATGTGGGGTATTTATACTGCCCTGGCTTTTTAGGGGCCCTAAAGCGTGAGAAGAAGTCTGGGATCCAAATGTCTAAAAATGCCCTCCTAAAAGGAATTTGGGCCCCTTTGCGCATCTAGGCTGCAAAAAAGTGTCACACATGTGGTATCGCCGTACTCAGGAGAAGTTGGGGAATGTGTTTTGGGGTGTCATTTTACATATACCCATGCTGGGTGAGAGAAATATCTTGGTCAAATGCCACCTTTGTATAAAAAAATGGGAAAAGTTGTCTTTTGCCGAGATATTTCTCTCACCCAGCATGGGTATATGTAAAATGACACCCCAAAACACATTCCCCAACTTCTCCTGAGTATGGCGATACCAGATGTGTGACACTTTTTTGCTGCCAAGGTGGGCAAAGGGGCACATATTCCAAAGTGCACCTTTCGGATTTCGCAGGCCATTTTTTACAGATTTAGATTGCAAGGTACTTCTTACACATTTGGGCCCCTAAATTGCCAGGGCAGTATAACTACCCCACAAGTGACCCCATTTTGGAAAGAAGACACCCCAAGGTATTTTGTGATGGGCATAGTGAGTTCATGGAAGTTTTTATTTTTTGTCACAAGTTAGTGGAATATGAGACTTTGTAAGAAATTTTTTTTTTATCATTTTCCGCTAACTTGTGACAAAAAATAAAAAGTTCTATGAACTCACTATGCCCATCAGCGAATACCTTAGGGTGTCTACTTTCCGAAATGGGGTCATTTGTGGGGGTTTTATACTGTCTGGGCATTGTAGAACCTCGGGAAACATGACAGGTGCTCAGAAAGTCAGAGCTGCTTCAAAAAGCGGAAATTCACATTTTTGTACCATAGTTTGTAAACGCTATAACTTTTACCCAAACCCTTTTTTTTTAATCAAAGACATGTAGAACAATAAATTTAGCGAAAAATTTATATATGGATGTCGTTTTTTTTGCAAAATTTTACAACTGAAAGTGAAAAATGTCATTTTTTTACAAAAAAATCGTTACATTTTGATTAATAACAAAAAAGTAAAAATGTCAGCAGCAATAAAATACCACCAAATGAAAGCTCTATTAGTGAGAAGAAAAGGAGGTAAAATTCATCATGTGGTAAGTTGCATGACCGAGCGATAAACGGTGAAAGTAGTGTAGTGCAGAAGTGTAAAAAGTGGCCTGGTCATGAAGGGGGTTTCAGCTAGCGGGGCTGAAGTGGTTAAGGTACTCTGAACAGCTTAATAAGCGATTTTTTGGTGACAGGTTCCCTTTAACAGTCCCACTGCTCCTGCAAACAGCAAGGATGGAGAGCCATGCCTGTGGTGCAGTAATAAGCTCCGCCCCTATGTTGCACTGTGGTGCAGTGATAAGATCCGCCCCCTATGTTGCACTGTGGTGCAGTGATAAGCTCCTCCCTCTGGGTTTGCTTTATGGTGTATTGATAAGCCCCTCCCTCTTGGTTGCTCTGTGGTGTAGTGATAAGCCCCTCCCTCTTGGTTGCTCTGTGCTGTAGTGATAAGCTCCTCCCTCTGGGTTGCTCTGTGGTGCAGTGATAAGCTCCTCCCTCTGGGTTGCTCTGAGGTGCAGTGATAAGCACCGCCCCCTATGTTGCTCTGTGGTGCAGTGATAAGCTCCTCCCTCTGGGTTGCTCTGTGCTGTAGTGATAAGCTCCTCCCTCTGGGTTGCACTGTGGTGCAGTGATAAGCCCCTCCCTCTGGGTTGCTCTGTGGTGTACTGATAAGCTCCTCCCTCTGGGTTGCTCTGTGGTGCAGTGATAAGCTCCTCCTTCTGGAATGCTCTGTGGTGTAGTGATAAGCTCCTCCCTCTGGGTTGCTCTGTGGTGTAGTGATAAGCTCCTCCCTCTGGGTTGCACTGTGGTGCAGTGATAAGCTCCTCCCTCTGGGTTGCTCTGTGGTGTAGTGATAAGCTCCTCCCTCTGGGTTGCACTGTGGTGCAGTGATAAGCCCCTCCCTCTGGGTTGCTCTGTGGTGCAGTGATAAGCTCCTCCCTCTGGGTTGCTCTGTGGTGCAGTGATAAGCTCCTCCCTCTGGGTTGCTCTGTGGTGCAGTGATAAGCTCCTCCCTCTGGGTTGCTCTGTGGTGCAGTGATAAGCTCCTCCCCCTAGGTTGCTCTGTGGTGCAGTGATAAGCTCCTCCCTCTGGGTTGCTATGTGGTGCAGTGATAAGCTCCTCCCTCTGGGTTGCTCTGTGGTGCAGTGATAAGCTCCTCCCTCTCGGTTGCGCTGTGGTGCAGTGATAAGCTCCTCCCTCTCGGTTGCTCTGATTTGTCAGTACTGATCATGTGCTGGATTTACAGCAGTAGTGGGTGGAGCTTTGCCCAAGTTCATGAATATTCATTACTATGAACAGTTGTAAAATGTCCGCCCTTATTGATAACGCCCCGGCGGTAGGATCGCGCCATTATTTTGCTGGCTGCAGCACATGGAGACATCATCCCTGACATTAGGACATGAATATGGGGCAGATTTATCCAAACTGTCCTTGTTATCCACAGCAACCAATCAGAGCTCAGCTTTCATAAGCTATGGAGAAATGAAAGCAGTGCTGTGATTGGTTGCTATGGGCAGAAAGTCCTGTCCTGCTGTGGGTACATAACGACGGATGATGCAAGGCTGAAGAGCGCAGTGTATCAGGACTCTGGTCTGACTGAAATCTCTGACGTGACGCCATTTTCTCTTGTCTGGATAGGAGAAGACATAAGAGAGGACAACATGCCAAGAGAGAAAAGACCACACACAAGTAAAGCGAAGCGTCTACCTACCGTCTACCTACAGCACTGGCCAGAAGGGGCATAAGGGAGATCCATTAACCGGACCATACCCCTGAACCAAATACAGAACCCAGACCGGACCCCTGAACCAAATACAGACCCCCCCGAGACCAGACACCTTAAAGTAATACAGACCAGAGACCGGACCCCTGAACCAAATACAGACTCCAGAACCAAATACAGACCCCCAGACCAGACACCCTAAAGTAATACAGACCAGAGACCGGACCTCTGAACCAAATACAGACCCCCCAGACCAGACACCCTAAAGTAATACAGACCAGAGACCGGACCCCTGAACCAAATACATACTCCAGACCAGCCCATATAATCTAATACAAACTCCAGCCCAGAGACCCTAAAGTAATAAAGGGCCCCAGACCGGACATCTGAACTAAATACAGACCCTACACTAGCCCATATAATCTAATACAAACTCCTGCCCAGAGACCCTAAAGTAATACAGACCCCAGACCAGACCTCTGAACCAAATACAGACCTCTGAACCAAATACAGACCCCCAGACCAGACACCCTAAAGTAATACAGACCAGAGACCGGACCCCTGAACCAAATACATACTCCAGACCAGCCCATATAATCTGATACAGATTGTCCAGCCCAGAGACCCTAAAGTAATATAGGCCCCCAGACCCTAAGGTAATACAGGCCCCAGACCGGACCTCTGAACCAAATATAGACCCTACACCAGCCCATATAATCTAATACAAACTCCAGCCCAGAGACCCTAAAGTAATACAGACCACAGACCGGACCTCTGAACCAAATACAGACCCCAGAACCAAATACAGACCCCTGAACCAAATACAGACCCCAGACCAGACACCCTAAAGTAATACAGACCAGAGACCGGACCCCTGAACCAAATACAGACCCCAGACCAGCCCATATAATCTAACACAGACTCCAGCCAAGAGACCCTAAAGTAATACAGACCCTAAGGTAATACAGACCCCAGACTGGACCCCTGAACCAAATACAGACCCCAGACCAGCCCATATAATCTAATACAAACACCAACCCAGAGACCCTAAAGTAATACAGACCCCAGACCCTAAGGTAATATAGACCCCAGACCAGACCCCTGAACCAAATACAGACCCTACACCAGCCCATATAATCTAATATAGACTCCTGTAATACAGACCCCATACCGGACCCCTAAACCAAATACAAACCCTACACCAGCCCATATAATCTAATACAGACTCAAGACCAGAGACCCTAAAGTAATACAGACCCCAGACTGGACCTCTGAACCAAATACAGATCCATGAACCAAATAAAGACCCCAGACCAGATGCCCTTAAGTAATACAGACCACAGACCGGACCCCTGGACCAAATACAGACCATAGATCTGCCCACATAATCTAATAAAGACTCCAGCCCAGAGACCCTAAAGTAATACAGACCCCAGACCAGTTGCTCTGTGGTGTAGTGATAAGCTCCTCCCTCTGGGTTGCTCTATGGTGTAGTGATAAGCTCCTCCCTCTGGGTTGCTCTGTGGTGTAGTGATAAGCTCCTCCCTCTGGGTTGCTCTGTGGTGTAGTGATAAGCTCCTCCCTCTGGGTTGTTCTGTGGTGCAGTGATAAGCTCCTCCCTCTGGGTTGCTCTGTGGTGTAGTGATAAGCTCCTCCCTCTGGGTTGCTCTGTGGTGCAGTGATAAGCTCCTCCCTCTAGGTTCCTCTGTGGTGCAGTGATAAGCTCCTCCCCCTAGGTTGCTCTGTGGTGCAGTGATAAGCTCCTCCCTCTAGGTTGCTCTGTGGTGCAGTGATAAGCTCCTCCCCCTAGGTTGCTCTGTGGTGTAGTGATAAGCTCCTCCCTCTGGGTTACTCTGTGGTGCAGCGATAAGCTCCTCCCTCTGGGTTGCATTGTGGTGCAGTGATAAGCTCCTCCCTCTGGGTTTTCTTTGTGGTGCAGTGATAAGCTCCTCCCCCTAGGTTGCTCTGTGGTGCAGTGATAAACTCCTCCCTCTGGGTTTCTTTGTGGTGCAGTGATAAGCTCCTCCCTCTGGGTTTTCTTTGTGGTGCAGTGATAAGCTCCTCCCTCTAGGTTGCTCTGTGGTGCAGCGATAAGCTCCTCCCCTCTGGGTTGCTCTGTGGTGCAGTGATAAGCTCCTCCCTCTGGGTTTTCTTTGTGGTGCGGTGATAAGCTCCTCCCTCTAGGTTGCTCTGTGGTGCAGTGATAAGCTCCTCCCTCTGGGTTGCTCTGTGGTGCAGTGATAAGCTCCTCCCCCTAGGTTGCTCTGTGGTGCAGTGATAAGCTCCTTTCTCTGAGTTGCACTATGGTGCAGTGATAAGCTCCTCCCTCTGGGTTGCTCTGTGGTGCAGTGATAAGCTCCTCCCTCTCGGTTGCGCTGTGGTGCAGTGATAAGCTCCTCCCTCTCGGTTGCTCTGATTTGTCAGTACTGATCATGTGCTGGATTTACAGCAGTAGTGGGTGGAGCTTTGCCCAAGTTCATGAATATTCATTACTATGAACAGTTGTAAAATGTCCGCCCTTATTGATAACGCCCAGGCGGTAGGATTGCAGCACATGGAGACATCATCCCTGACATTAGGACATGAATATGGGGCAGATTTATCCAAACTGTCCTTGTTATCCACAGCAACCAATCAGAGCTCAGCTTTCATAAGCTATGGAGAAATGAAAGCAGTGCTGTGATTGGTTGCTATGGGCAGAAAGTCCTGTCCTGCTGTGGGTACATAACGACGGATGATGCAAGGCTGAAGAGCGCAGTGTATCAAGACTCTGGTCTGACTGAAATCTCTGACGTGACGCCATTTTCTCTTGTCTGGATAGGAGAAGACATAAGAGAGGACAACATGCCAAGAGAGAAAAGACCACACACAAGTAAAGCGAAGCGTCTACCTACCGTCTACCTACAGCACTGGCCAGAAGGGGCATAAGGGAGATCCATTAACCGGACCATACCCCTGAACCAAATACAGAACCCAGACCGGACCCCTGAACCAAATACAGACCCCCCCGAGACCAGACACCTTAAAGTAATACAGACCAGAGACCGGACCCCTGAACCAAATACAGACTCCAGAACCAAATACAGACCCCCAGACCAGACACCCTAAAGTAATACAGACCAGAGACCGGACCTCTGAACCAAATACAGACCCCCCAGACCAGACACCCTAAAGTAATACAGACCAGAGACCGGACCCCTGAACCAAATACATACTCCAGACCAGCCCATATAATCTAATACAAACTCCAGCCCAGAGACCCTAAAGTAATAAAGGGCCCCAGACCGGACATCTGAACTAAATACAGACCCTACACTAGCCCATATAATCTAATACAAACTCCTGCCCAGAGACCCTAAAGTAATACAGACCCCAGACCAGACCTCTGAACCAAATACAGACCTCTGAACCAAATACAGACCCCCAGACCAGACACCCTAAAGTAATACAGACCAGAGACCGGACCCTTGAACCAAATACATACTCCAGACCAGCCCATATAATCTGATACAGATTGTCCAGCCCAGAGACCCTAAAGTAATATAGGCCCCCAGACCCTAAGGTAATACAGGCCCCAGACCGGACCTCTGAACCAAATACAGACCCTACACCAGCCCATATAATCTAATACAAACTCCAGCCCAGAGACCCTAAAGTAATACAGACCCCAGACCGGACCTCTGAACCAAATACAGACCCCAGAACCAAATACAGACCCCTGAACCAAATACAGACCCCAGACCAGACACCCTAAAGTAATACAGACCACAGACCGGACCCCTGAACCAAATACAGACCCTAGACCAGCCCATATAATCTAACACAGACTCCAGCCCAGAGATCCTAAAGTAATACAGACCCCAGACTGGACCCCTGAACCAAATACAGACCCCAGACCAGCCCATATAATCTAATACAAACACCAACCCAGAGACCCTAAAGTAATACAGACCCCAGACCCTAAGGTAATATAGACCCCAGACCAGACCCCTGAACCAAATACAGACCCTACACCAGCCCATATAATCTAATATAGACTCCTGTAATACAGACCCCATACCGGACCCCTAAACCAAATACAAACCCTACACCAGCCCATATAATCTAATACAGACTCAAGACCAGAGACCCTAAAGTAATACAGACCCCAGACTGGACCTCTGAACCAAATACAGATCCATGAACCAAATACAGACCCCAGACCAGATGCCCTTAAGTAATACAGACCACAGACCGGACCCCTGAACCAAATACAGACCATAGATCAGCCCACATAATCTAATAAAGACTCCAGCCCAGAGACCCTAAAGTAATACAGACCCCAGACCAGTTGCTCTGTGGTGTAGTGATAAGCTCCTCCCTCTGGGTTGCTCTGTGGTGTAGTGATAAGCTCCTCCCTCTGGGTTGCTCTGTGGTGTAGTGATAAGCTCCTCCCTCTGGGTTGCTCTGTGGTGTAGTGATAAGCTCCTCCCTCTGGGTTGCTCTGTGGTGTAGTGATAAGCTCCTCCCTCTGGGTTGCTCTGTGGTGTAGTGATAAGCTCCTCCCTCTGGGTTGCTCTGTTGTGCAGTGATAAGCTCCTCCCTCTAGGTTCCTCTGTGGTGCAGTGATAAGCTCCTCCCCCTAGGTTGCTCTGTGGTGCAGTGATAAGCTCCTCCCCCTAGGTTGCTCTGTGGTGTAGTGATAAGCTCCTCCCTCTGGGTTACTCTGTGGTGCAGCGATAAGCTCCTCCCTCTGGGTTGCATTGTGGTGCAGTGATATGCTCCTCCCTCTGGGTTTTCTTTGTGGTGCAGTGATAAGCTCCTCCCCCTAGGTTGCTCTGTGGTGCAGTGATAAACTCCTCCCTCTGGGTTTCTTTGTGGTGCAGTGATAAGCTCCTCCCTCTGGGTTTTCTTTGTGGTGCAGTGATAAGCTCCTCCCTCTAGGTTGCTCTGTGGTGCAGCGATAAGCTCCTCCCTCTGGGTTGCTTTGTGGTGCAGTGATAAGCTCCTCCCTCTGGGTTTGCTTTATGATGTAGTGATAAGCTCCTCCCTCTGGGTTGCTCTGTGGTGTAGTGATAAGCTCCTCCCTCTGGGTTGCTCTGTGGTGTAGTGATAAGCTCCTCCCTCTGGGTTGCTCTGTGGTGTAGTGATAAGCTCCTCCCTCTGGGTTGCTCTGTGGTACAGTGATAAGCTCCTCCCTCTGGGTTGCTCTGTGGTGTAGTGATAAGCCCCTCCCTCAGGGTTGCTCTGTGGTGTAGTGATAAGCTCCTCCCTCTGGGTTGCTCTGTGGTGCAGTGATAAGCTCCTCCCTCTGGGTTGCTCTGTGATGCAGTGATAAGCTCCTCCCTCTGGGTTGCGCTGTGATGCAGTGATAAGCTCCGCCCTCTGGGTTGCGATGTGGTGCAGTGATAAGCTCCTCCCTCTGGGTTGCGCTGTGGTGCAGTGATAAGCTCCTCCCTCTCGGTTGCACTGATTTGTCAGTACTGATCATGTGCTGGATTTACAGCAGTAGTGGGTGGAGCTTTGCCCAAGTTCATGAATATTCATTACTATGAACAGTTGTAAAATGTCCGCCCTTATTGATAACGCCCAGGCGGTAGGATTGCAGCACATGGAGACATCATCCCTGACATTAGGACATGAATATGGGGCAGATTTATCCAAACTGTCCTTGTTATCCACAGCAACCAATCAGAGCTCAGCTTTCATAAGCTATGGATAAATGAAAGCAGTGCTGTGATTGGTTGCTATGGGCAGAAAGTCCTGTCCTGCTGTGGGTACATAACGACGGATGATGCAAGGCTGAAGAGCGCAGTGTATCAGGACTCTGGTCTGACTGAAATCTCTGACGTGAGGCCATTTTCTCTTGTCTGGATAGGAGAAGACATAAGAGAGGACAACATGCCAAGAGAGAAAAGACCACACACAAGTAAAGCGAAGCGTCTACCTACCGTCTACCTACAGCACTGGCCAGAAGGGGCAGAAGGGAGATCCATTAACCGGACCATACCCCTGAACCAAATACAGACCCCAGACCGGACCCCTGAACCAAATACAGACCCCCCCCCCCCAGACCAGACACCCTAAAGTAATACAAACCAGAGACCGGACCCCTGAACCAAATACATACTCCAGACCAGCCCATATAATCTAATACAGACTCCTGCCCAGAGACCCTAAAGTAATATAGGCCCCCAGACCCTAAGGTAATACAGGCCCCAGAAAGGACCTCTGAACTAAATACAGACCCTACACCAGCCCATATAATCTAATACAAACTCCTGCCCAGAGACCCTCAAGTAATACAGACCCCAGACCGGACCTCTAAACCAAATACAGACCTCTGAACCAAATACAGACCCCCAGACCAGACACCCTAAAGTAATACAGACCAGAGACCGGACCCCTGAACCAAATACATACTCCAGACCAGCCCATATAATCTAATACAGACTCTAGCCCAGAGACCCTAAAGTAATATAGGCCCCCAGACCCTAAGGTAATACAGGCCCCAGACCGGACCTCTGAACTAAATACATACCCTACACCAGCCCATATAATCTAACACAAACTCCTGCCCAGAGACCCTAAAGTAATACAGACCCCAGACCGGACCTCTAAACCAAATACAGACCTCTGAACCAAATACAGACCCCCAGACCAGACACCCTAAAGTAATACAGACCAGAGACCGGACCCCTGAACCACATACATACTCCAGACCAGCCCATATAATCTAATACAGACTCTAGTCCAGAGACCCTAAAGTAATATAGGCCCCCAGACCCTAAGGTAATACAGGCCCCAGACCGGACCTCTGAACTAAATACATACCCTACACCAGCCCATATAATCTAATATAAACTCCTGCCCAGAGACCCTAAATAATACAGACCCCAGACCGGACCTCTGAACCAAATACAGACCCCAGACCAGCCCATATAATCTAATACAGACTCCAGTTCAGACACCCTAAAGTAATACAGACCCCAGACCAACCTCTGAACCAAATACAGACCTCTGAACCCAATACAGACCCCCAGACCAGACACCCTAAAGTAATACAGACCAGAGACCGGACCCCTGAACCAAATACATACTCTAGACCAGTCCATATAATCTAATACAGACTCCAGCCCAGAGACCCTAAAGTAATATAGGCCCCCAGACCCTAAGGTAATACAGGCCCCAGACCGGACCTCTGAACCAAATATAGACCCTACACCAGCCCATATAATCTAATACAAACTCCAGCCCAGAGACCCTAAAGTAATACAGACCCCAGACCGGCCTCTGAACCAAATACAGACCCCAGAACCAAATACAGACCCCAGACCAGACACCCTAAAGTAATACAGACCAGAGACCGGACCCCTGAACCAAATACAGACCCCAGACCAGCCCATATAATCTAACACCGACTCCAGCTAAGAGACCCTAAAGTAATACAGACCCTAAGGTAATACAGACCCCAGACTGGACCCCTGAACCAAATACAGACCCCAGACCAGCCCATATAATCTAATACAAACACCAACCCAGAGACCCTAAAGTAATACAGACCCCAGACCCTATGGTAATATAGACCCCAGACCAGACCCCTGAACCAAATACAGACCCTACACCAGCCCATATAATCTAATATAGACTCCAGTAATACAGACCCCATACCGGACCCCTAAACCAAATACAAACCCTACACCAGCCCATATAATCTAATACAGACTCCAGCCCAGAGACCCTAAAGTAATATAGGCCCCCAGACCCTAAGGTAATACAGGCCCCAGACCGGACCTCTGAACCAAATACAGACCCTACACCAGCCCATATAATCTAATACAGACTCTAGCTCAGAGACCCTAAAGTAATACAGACCCCAGACCGGCCTCTGAACCAAATACAGACCCCAGACCAGAAACCCTAAAGTAATACAGACCGCAGACCAGCCCATATAATCTAACACCGACTCTAGCCAAGAGACCCTAAAGTAATACAGACCCCAGACCGGACCTCTGAACCAAATACAGACCCTACACCAGCCCATATAATCTAATACAAACTCCAGCCCAGAGACCCTAAAGTAATACAGACCCCAGACCGGACCTCTGAACCAAATACAGACCCCTGAACCAAATACAGACCCCAGACCAGATGCCCTTAAGTAATACAGACCACAGACCGGACCCCTGAACCAAATACATACTCCAGACCAGTCCATATAATCTAATACAGACTCCAGCCCAGATACCCTTAAGTAATACAGACCGCAGACCGGACCTCTGAACCAAATACAGACCCTTAGACCAGACACCCTAAAGTAATACAGACCACAGACCGGACTCCTGAACCAAATACAGACCCTACACCAGCCCATATAATCTAATACAGACTCCAGCTTAGAGACCCTAAAGTAATACAGACCCCAGACCAGCCCCTTCTAAAGTCATACAGACCCCAAACCAAACCCTTCTAAAGTTATGCAGATCCACATGGACTAGAGACAACCTAAACCAAAAGAGATCCCAAACCACATTAAGTAATGCATACCCAGACCATAAAGGCTAGTACAAGCACCCTGAAAGAATACAGACCCCAGACCACATAGATTAATACATTCTTTAGACCAGACCCCCTAAATAAATACAGACACTAGACCAGACCTTTAAAAAAAAACAGATTCCAGACCAGATATGCCTAAATAAAACCAGGCCTCAAACCTGACCTGCAAAATGAATACAAACCCCAAACCAGACCCCCTGAGGTAATACAGACCCCAGACCAGACTCGCACGTCTCTTCATTCCTACATGTTATAATCAGCTTCTATTTTGGGAACTGTGGCAAGAGGTGGATTCACTAATCCTGGCTGATGTAAGTGAGCTCTGGAGCTGCGGGGAGCGATGCGGCTTCCTCAAACAGCTGATCAGTGGGGGTGCTGAGAGTCGTACCCCACTAATCTCATACTGATGACCTATCCTAAGAATAGGCCATTAATATGAAAATTCTGGAAGGCCCCTTTAAGTCACACCCCTCTCACCTTGACAAACAAGTTTATCATTATGCTCCTGTACTGGTGGACGGAGGCGGTCACTTAAAAATCACAGGGTATATGGCCCTCAGCCCTGACTGGCGGTTCCTTCTGTCTTCCAGCTCTGAAGCGGGTCTGTGCCTCCGTTCTTCCCAACATGTGCTTCAACTTTCTCTACAGCGACAATGAAGAATTCAAGGTCTCAAAGTTCTTCCTAGGAGCCTCATTTGGAGCCATCCTAGGACTTGGTAATGATGAGATGTCCAGGAAGGTGATGGGAGGAGAGTGTATGGATGATGAGCAGACTAGACATGGACGCCTCATACCTGCAGAAGGCATCTTTTCATCATCTCCTTATAATAAGATGTCTTCTCTATATATGTGCCTGCAGGTGTATACTTCTTGCTTGTGCATCCGATGAATGTGCATGAGGAGCAGAAGATCAATATCATGTACGGGCTATCAGGTAAATAAACCGGCCAATAAACCGTGCTGCACCTCACTGAAAATGTCCAGCTCACCTCCATGTTACTGATTTCTAACAACCCAGCAATTTTGGTCATCTTGACTCCTTTAGAGCAGGGGAGCCCCATATGTTTTTCCCATTGGGCCACCAAAGCCCTCCTTACTGCCGCTGCCTGGGTACATAATACTGCGGGAACTATAGGGGAAGTCAGGCAGCATGCTGAAGGCTTGGTGTTGTGGCCCACATCTCATCTCCTAAGCCCATTTCTCCATATCCATATTAGAGACAATTGGAAGAGGACAGAAGGTGGCAGCTATTGATGGCCACCACAGAGGGACAGCTTCTGGGGAGGTATTATGTGCTGCAATGTGGTATTTGTTTTTTGGGGATGGTAGTATTCTGTGCTGTACTATGGTATTACTGACCCTGCCAAGTTGTATTTGGCCCCATCTACTTGCGTTGCCTCACCTTCTGTCAATTTGAACCCACTTACAACATTGGGACCTTTTTGTTTAGCTTTTTTACATTCCCAATCCACCCTGATGCAGAGTTAACAACTACGTGTTGGGACTGGTATCTTAGAAGCCCCAACGGCCCCTCTGACACATGGGAACATATCAGTACTATCAAGGTAGGTGGGGGTCCTGGGGCAGATTTTACACTGGGGCCCAGACACTTGAGGTTACACATTTATGGCTAGTGGTTGTCCAGGAGTAGGGACACATGACTGCTTTAGTCCAAAAGCAGCGCCTTCCCAGTCCACAGGCTGCAAGTGGTATTGCAATTTTGGAAGTGACCATACCCCTTTACACATAATCATACCCCATCTAGAACAAGCCACACCCTCTCAATGTGTGTCTTGGCACCTCTGCCACACACTGTTGATCTCCAGGAGGTACAGAAATGCTTCTCCGGCCCACAGAAGTCTGGGAGGTCTCCCTTTGCAAGTATGAGTTGATGGGCACAAATATAGGACATTATATTCTTCAGGTCTATTCCTTCATACTCTT
Source organism: Bufo gargarizans (assembly GCF_014858855.1). Taxonomy (NCBI): domain Eukaryota; kingdom Metazoa; phylum Chordata; class Amphibia; order Anura; family Bufonidae; genus Bufo; species Bufo gargarizans. Next base: position 134,952 of record NW_025334326.1, read on the forward strand.
TTTTTCATCCGTGTCCTTCTTTAGGGACATTTGCTTTTGGATGGGCGACCTCTTCCTACTTTCGCTGCTCCACCCTTATTCTTGCTCCTAACCTTCTGGGGAAAGAAGGCCGGACGATCATAGTCATCGGTGTGATTGCCTCAATCTATGCAGGTAAAGATGTCATCTCTATTGATTTTCACTCATGAGATTATATGATTAGGGGCATGGCCACACGGTGATTTTTTTGCAGGGCCAGTTGCAAATATACAGAAGAATGTTGAAGAAATTGTAAGATCTGTGAGCTGCACTGTGGACCTACAGATAAACCACACTAAAGTGGTCTGGAAGGAGATGACAAAGCCCATGAAGAAGATCGTCCAAGACCTGGTGGTGAGTGAGAAGTTTTATGCTCTGGGATGGAGGAAAACTTAAAAGGGTTGGCCCAACTCAGACATTGGGGGGCATATGACTAGGATATGCCCCAATGTCTCATAGGTGCGGGTCCTACACCTATACTTAGAACGTAGCCCGCAAAGTCCCAGTGGGCCCACCGCACAATTTGCCCCCAATGTCTGAGAAGAGACAACCCCTTTTAAGGGTTTGTCCGACCAGTAGTTTCAAACAAATGGTCACAATGGCATAAAGAAAATAAAAGAAGTGATACCTCATCAATCCTCCGCTGCTCCTATTCCGATGCTTCCCAGATACTCAATAGACTCTACTTCCAGGAAAGACCACTCAGCTAATCACTGATTGAGGTGGGTCACCACTGCAGCCAATGATTTTCTGAGTGGTCATTTTCTGTGTTTCAACAGGGACCAGGAAGTGGAGACCAGTAGTAAGTGTGACCTGGGAAGCATTGGGACTGGAGCAGTGAGGCAAACATCACTTCACATCTATAGGAGTAACTCCTTGGCACCAAAGTACCAGCTATAAAATGACCACCAATTATCGGCCATCATTTATAGTATTAGTTTCCTTAAAGGTCCTTTTGGGCCTACTCAGACTCCACAGTCTTACTTTGAAACACTGTGATGTTCCCCAATTCTGGAGATATATTTCAGGTCTTACAGGTAGCACCCACATCTATCAGACATTTAAAGCACATCCTGTGGATATGCCATGATTGTCTAAGATGAGAATACCCCTTTAAGCAAAGCAAAAGCTCTACTGTGTGATATCTAATTCCCAATAAGAACTTATAGACCTCCCAACAAATCAAATTACAAGACATTTCAACCACTAGTATGAGCCCTGGAAATGGGTGTTCTAGATGACTCCCATTGAGTTGTATCCATTAAACTCTAGGAAGCTGCCAAGGAGCTAAAAAATAGGAGCAGTAACGTTGTATCGTTGTTCAAAGAAATTGAGAATGAGGTAGAGAGCACCGAGGGCTACAGCAGAAAGAAGGCAGAAGAGGCACAGACGAATCAGAAGAAGATCAGGTCTACGCAGAAGAAGCTTGAGCTGAAGACCATGCTGCGTTGTGAGTGTGAGTACATGAGGCCTGATGGGCTTCTTCTCTCTGTGGAGAAGGTCATTCTGTCAGACTATCGGAAGGCGAGGTAGGTGGTCATATTGGGTGGCTAGAAGCACTATGGTACAGCAATGTGTATTGGGGGGGGGGGTGCGATTTGGCTTAAGGGGCTATTGTCCTACTCATGTCCACAAACCGCTCTTTTTGCCTGACAGATGTTGTCGAACTCGGCATCAGCAAATGTAAGGACTGGTTCGCTATGAAGCATGAGGAGTGCATGCGTTACATCTTCTTTCCCGTCCTGAACAGTCTGCTTTGCCTACCCATGAAGTTCACATTTGTCTGTAACATCATGTACTGTGAGTATTAATAATATTTTGAGGCTCTTAGAAGGTTCCTCTGCACCACACAAATTCTTTGGAGGCCAATGTTAGACATGAGGCCTTCACTTTTATCCTTCTTTTTAGGCAGATCCTCGTCCTACAGGTCACATTGTGACAGTGGTTGGCCTAGCTTGTCATGTAACTGATAATGCACTGATATTGTTTCTCTTCTAGTGGTCAACAGGTGGTGCAAGAGCAGACTCCCACTAGAAGGCAACTTCGGTCAAGTCTTCGAATGGATTAACAATACAGTGTACAATCTGAATAAAGGCTTCTCCAGCACCTTAGTTGTGAGGGTCAGTGCCCATCATGATCATTAGACGAAATAATGTCCAGGAATGGATCTTCTCTATAACCTGTCAAAGCAAAACTGTTGCTAGATATAGGGCCACCAAACCACCAGCATGTCACTATGAAGCTTGGGTTTAGCTTTCTAAAGATGCCCCTGTCACATCCTGACAAAATATGTATTCCTCTATTGCCGGAGATGACTCTGCCGGCCTTGGGCGCACATGAAGTAGAGGGCAGTACACATTGCTCATGTCACATTCTTTTCCTTTCCCTCATGAACACAGAAAGAAGAGCAGAGCATATTCGGAGTCAACATCTCCCAGATCAGCATTACTGAAGAAGTTATTGAAACCTTGAGGCAGAAGCAGGTGTGGGTGCTGAGGAGGATGCAGTACATCAACACCATCATGTCCTGCATGTTCATCTTCCTCTTTACCTCGTAAGTGGTAACTACAGTTGACTTTTCATGACATGTCTTGTTGGTGTCCAGATGGAAAAATTCTAGCTCAACCAAGATTTGTGAGAAGACAATAATCTTCTCTTGGTGTGTTGTGCACCCCTAGATGTCTAGGCTTTACAGCTGTAATGGAGGGACATGGTGCATCTAACAGCATGCCTTACCCATGTCTTCTGAAGGGAATCGTCCTTCACTGTCATGAGGTCAGACCTGGGCAGATCACTACGCACATCCGGTCTGATGTCCTTTTCTAAAGCCAGCCATACACAATAGATAAATGTTGGCCAAGCCAGCCGATTTTGGTGAAACTGACCATCCATCTAATGTGTATGGAGGCTTCCAACTCCTCAAATGGCAGATGTTGGAGAAAATAAGGATTGGGCTGTAGGATTTGAACTGCCTGATACTTTTGCTCTCAGGCAGATAGTGTCTGGCAGAGCCTTACTCCACTCTCCAAGCATGCATGTGCATGGGTGTCACAGTGGGGTTCACTGTGACGTTTTCCGTGTGAGCTGGCTGCATGCACCCTTGCGTACTGGCTGCAGGCTGAATTCCTGTGCAGGCTGGTTGCTTGGGTCTGCGTACTGGCTGCGGGGTCAGTGAACTCACCTGTGGATGTTGCTATCCCTGTGTTAGTCTGTCTGCGGTTTCACGGGTTGGTTGTGCTCTGGCGTACTGGCTGCAGGTGTCTCAGTGTATGCCAGTTGCCAGGGACAATGGCCTGTGCTGCAGTCTGTCTGTTATGGTCTGTTCTGGACTCTGGTTCTGTTGGGGTTAACTCCCCTGTTCTGTGGCTGGGTGGGGCTTCTCAGGTGCCTCATTATGCAGCTTTACGTTCCTGTGAGCTGTGAGGCTTGGGGTCAGTTTGTCCTGTTCCATTCTAGGGGTAGCTCCTTGCTGCTGATCCAAGGGGATCTTACCATCTGCCCGTTTGTATGGTTCCGCCTAGGTTTACATTGTTGTATTCTGTATCTTGTTTATGCCATGTCCTGGTCTGTCTGTACCTGCCCTGTATTATGTTATGTTCCTGGTCTGTTCCCTGTTAGCCTAGCAGTGCTTAACTGCATCTGAGAGCCTGGCAGTGCTTAACTACTTCCGATGTATCCTGTCCCATGTCTGTCCTGTTGTGTCTCTGGCTTCTGTCCCTGTTCTGTTCATGTCAGTTTCTGTCCATGTCTGTATCTGCTTGTTTTAAGTCCGCCTTCAGAAGAGGGTTCCTGTGTTCCCCGAAGGGGGAATGCCCGCATGCCTGTATGCCCTTCGCCTCGCCATCCGTGTGCAGCTCTGCCTAAAATGTGCTGCCATTCATCACTGACATTCTACATGCTATCCTGGCCAGGGGGGTTTCTACGTCACAGCGAAGTGAGTACACACGAATCCTGTATTTATGGTCACTCGTATGACCTTTTATTGTTTTTTTAGTATTGATCTAGGTGGCAAAATTTATACCATTTCCATATGTTAATGGCTATCTCCCATCATTCTGGGTGGCTATATATGTTGTATGTCATTTGTGATACACTGTTACCACCATTTTTCATGACAATTGTCACTATATTTGTACATATGCACTGGAAATGTAGTGGCCACTGTACTAGCCACATATGATATAGTTTGTTCCACCATCATCTATACATCTTCATCCCTATCGCACAGGAGCATTGGCGCTTGACCACCCACCCCTAATTTTGTGTATAGAAGGGATCCGTGTGCACTGGAGGTACTCCCTACACAGGCACATCCCCTTCTCCACTTACAGTGCTGCCCATAATTATTCATACCCCTGGCAAACTTTGACTTAAAGTTACTCTTATTCAACCAGCAAGTAATTTTTTGACGGGAAATGACATAGGTGTCTCCCAAAAGATAATAAGACGATGTACAAGAGGCATTATTGTGGAAAAAAAATATTTCTCAGCTTTTATTTACATTTGAGCAAAAAATACAAGATGTTCCACACTGTGGAACATCTCAGAGGACGTGGTCGGAAGCCAAAAGTGACACCTGTGCTGGCCAGGAGGATAGTTTTAGGCTACTTTCACACTAGCGTTCATAGGTCCGTTCGTGAGCTCCGTTTGAAGGGGCTCACGAGCGGACCCGAACGCCTCCGTCCAGCCCTGATGCAGTCTGAATGGAGCGGATCCGCTCAGACTGCATCAGTCTGGCGGCGTTCAGCCTCCGCTCCGCTCGCCTCCGCACGGACAGGCGGACAGCTGAACGCTGCTTGCAGCGTTCAGCTGTCCGCCTGGCCGTGCGGAGGCGAGCGGATCCGTTCAGACTTACAATGTAAGTCAATGGGAACGGATCCGCTTGAAGATGTCACCATATGGCTCAATCTTCAAGCGGATCCGTCCCCCATTGACTTTACATTGAAAGTCTGAACGGATCCGCTCAGGCTACTTTCACACTTAGAATTTTTTCTAAGTTATTAATGCAGACGGATCCGTACTGAACGGAGCCTCCGTCTGCATTATTATGATCGAACGCTAGTGTGAAAGTAGCCTTAGAGAGGTGAAAAAGAATCCAAGAATCACCACCAAGGCCATCCTGGTGAATCTGGGCTCTGCTGGTGGCAATGTCTCAAGGCAGACAATCCAATGGACACTGCAGACCAAGGAGGACGCCACTTCTCCAGATAAGGCACACAAAAGCTCGCTTGGCCTTTGCAAAAGCTCCTCTGGACAAAGAAGAAGACTTCTGGTCTTCTGTGTTATGGTCAGATGAAACAAAAATTGAATTGTTTGGTCACAATGATGTTTTTAAAATAAGGAGAAGCCTTCAACCCAAAGAGCACCATCCCCACTGTCAAACATGGTGGTGGGAACCTAATGCTTTGGGGGTGTTTTTCAGCCAATGGACCAGGGAACCTAATCCCAGTAAACGGCACCATGAAAAAAGAGCAATACATGAGGATTCTCAACGACAACATCAGGCAGTCTGCAGAGAAACCTGGCCTTGGGCACCAGTGGACATTTCAGCATGACAATGACCCAAAACACACAGCAAAAGTGGTGAAGAAATGGTTAGCAGACAACAACAGTAACGTTTTGGAGTGGCCCAGCCAGAGTCCAGACTGGAATCCAATTGAGAATCTGTGGAGGGAGCTAAAGATCAGGGTGATGGCAAGAAGACCCTCCAACCTGAAAGATTTGGAGCTCATTGCTAAAGATGGATGGGCAAAAATACCTGTGGAGACCTGGAAAAAGCTGCTCTGCAATTATAGGAAGCGTCTGATTGCTGTAATAGCCAATAAAGGCTTTTCTATTGATTATTGAGAAGGGTAGGAATATTTCGGACTGGACACTTTTTGCTCAAATGTAAATAAAAGCTGAGAAATGTTTTTTTCCACAATAATGCCTCTTGTACATCGTCTTTTTATCTTTTGGGAGACACCTATGTCATTTCCCATCAAAAAATTACTTGCTGGTTAAATAAAAGTAACTAAGTCAAAATTTGCCAGGGGTATGAATAATTATGGGCAGCACTGTACTCCTATTGACTTGTTCTAAATGTTTTTGATATTCTCAAACACTAAGCCGAGCAGCTTTCCTCTTGCGTATCTCTACTCCACTTGTTATGTTCACTCCTCTCATTCCCACCACTGTTGGCGCCCACGTCTTTTCACCCCCTTTTGGGATTTTACGATCCCTAAAGGATTGGAATAACCTTCAGTTTTTTTTCTTTCATTGCATTGACTCTGCTGGTACCAGTGGCGTAGCTACAGGGGTCGCAGCGGTCGCAATTGCGACCGGGCCCCTGAGCCAGGGGGGCCCACGGCCCCCCACCGCCTCCTATTCAAAATGTGATCTAAATCATCTAATAGTGCCGGCCCGGGGCAGTGCGCACGGCGCAGCGCAGTAGGCAGCTCACGTGTGTCAGAGGGGGCGGCCGCGGAAGCAGACATTGAGTGAGGTCTCTGAGTGACTGAGTGAGGAGGAGCCGCCCGGAGGCGTGGTTTCCGCGCATCTCCGGCTCCCTCCCAGTCAGACACTCAGAAGCAGCAGGCGGCAGTGACTGTGCGGACGTGCAGTGAGTTTTGACTAGCCTCTAGTACAGTACTTTATAAATAATACAGTCTATTCTGGTTCTATAGCCCTCATGTAATGCCAGGCTTATTACAGCATAGCCCTCATGTAATGCCAGGCTTATTACAGCATAGCCCTCATGTAATGCCAGGCTTATTACAGCATAGCCCTCATGTAATGCCAGATTTATTACAGCATAGCCCTCATGTAATGCCAGGCTTATTACACCATACCCCTCATGTAATGCCAGGCTTATTACAGCATAGCCCTCATGTAATGCCAGGCTTATTACAGCATAGCCCTCATGTAATGCCAGGCTTATTACAGCATAGCCCTCATGTAATGCCAGGTTTATTACAGCATAGCCCTCATGTAATGCCAGGCTTATTACACCATACCCCTCATGTAATGCCAGGCTTATTACAGCATAGCCCTCATGTAATGCCAGGCTTATTACAGCATAGCCCTCATGTAATGCCAGGTTTATTACAGCATAGCCCTCATGTAATGCCAGGCTTGTTACACCATACCCCTCATGTAATGCCAGGCTTATTACAGCATAGCCCTCATGTAATGCCAGGCTTATTACAGCATAGCCCTCATGTAATGCCAGGCTTGTTACAGCATAGCCCTCATGTAATGCCAGGCTTATTACAGCATAGCCCTCATGTAATGCCAGGCTTGTTACAGCATAGCCCTCATGTAATGCCAGGCTTATTACAGCATAGCCCTCATGTAATGCCAGGTTTATTACAGCATAGCCCTCATGTAATGCCAGGCTTGTTACAGCATAGCCCTCATGTAATGCCAGGCTTGTTACAGCATAGCCCTCATGTAATGCCAGGCTTATTACAGCATAGCCCTCATGTAATGCCAGGCTTATTACAGCATAGCCTTCATGTAATGCCAGGCTTATTACAGCATAACCCTCATGTAATGCCAGGCTTATTACAGCACAGCCCTGGTGTAATGCCAGGCTAATTACAGCCTATACATCCCCGACTCGCAGGCTTATTACTGTATATACGCCATACAGTGTCAGACACGTCACAGAGCGATCGCCGATTACAGACTCACATGTACAACATCCACACTCTGTACTCACTTCCCGTGCAGCAAAACGTTCCCACTCTCCCGCCAAAGTCTCCTCTTCCTGCGTTCGACCCCTCCTCAATCTGTCGTCGTTGTCATGGACGCGGGACGCTGATAGGCCCCTTTCCATGAATGAGTAAATTTGCGGCCATAATGCGTGTGGCGAATGCCGATTACTCCTGTGCACACGACGGGAGCATTACGCCATGTTGTGTGTGAAGAAAAGTTCCGCTATTAGTGTTTAGTGATCCACACAGCGACACCTAGCGGGACAGTGGTCTCGGTGCATAGGGGAAGTGAGCGCGTACTGCGCTGTGAGCTTACTGTGCAAGTCTAGTTTCACCCCCTCAGGACTGGGGTTATTTTCAAAAAAAAAATATTTTTATTTTACATCCACATTTTACTTTTCAGTTCAGGTACCCAAATGAGGGTTTGTTTTTTGGGGGAAAGAAAGTAGCCATTTTCCATTTTAGTTTTTGGTGGTAAACTGGGAAAAAATGTAAATGGGGCGAGATTAAAAGAAAAACACGTTTGCGCCATTGTTTTATGGGTTTCATTTTAATGGCATTCCCCAGGGGCGTAGCTATAGGGGGTGCAGAGGTAGCAGTCGCTGCATAAGAAGACACACAAAGCACTGAGGGAAGGGGGGCCCAAGCCTAACTCTTGCACCAGGGCCCATGAGCCTTTAGCTACGCCCCTGGCTGGTACAATTGTTGGTATCTTCTGGTCTGCTTGGACCAGCTGCCACTGACTCGGTTTACGCTCTGGAGTTGCCCCACGGCAACTACCGTGGCTCTCAGGTCTATCCTCACCACTAGAGGCGCTAGTGAAGACCTGCTGTTGCTTAGTTACGCCCCTCCTGAGCATTGCCAGTCAGTGGCACAGTGGGTATACACCGGCTGGTTCGTTACAATGGGTAGGTCAGGAGCCATCATCTGTCTAATGTGTTTGGTCAGAAATTTACATTTAACTCTTCTTTTCCTCACAGAGCTTTTAACTACACCATCAAATATAATACCAGTGTCCTCTACGACAACTTCTATGTTACCACCTACTTCCGGCAGATTGACGCTCACAGGAGAAAGCTGGTGAGTCTCATGGAGATAAGTAGTACATTGTAGAGCCATTCAGGCCAGAGTCAGGTACTGGCAGGAGCAGGACAAGCTCTGGTGCCTAAGGTGGTGGATTCCAAATGCATCCCTCTACCCATAGGCCTCTTTCACACGAACGATACAGATTAGGTCCGGTTCAGTGAAACTCGCACCATTTTGCAAGTTCAGTCAGTTTTGTCTGCGATTGCGTTTAGTTTTTTCCGCGCGGGTACAATGCGTTTTGATGCGTTTTTCACACGCGTGATAAAAATACTGAAGGTTTACAAACAACATCTCTTAGCAACCATCAGTGAAAAACGCATTGCATCCGCACTTGCTTGCGTATGCAATGCGTTTTTCACGCAGCCCCATTCACTTCTATGGGGCCAGGGCTGTGTGAAAAACGCAGAACATAGAACATGCTGCGTTTTTCACGCAACGCAGAACTGATGCGTGAAAAAAAAGCTCATGTACTCAGACTCATTGAAGTGAATGGGTCCAGATTCAGTGCGGCTGCTATGCGTTCACGTCACGCATTGCAACCGCGCAGAAAACTTGCTCGTGTGAAAGGGGCCCTAGTCCCTGAAGTTTAGTTTAATACCACTTTTAATAAATGCCCCTCACCTCTCTGTCCAAAATCTTTTCATTACAGAAAAAGAAGTATTTACTTCCCCTTCGAAACCTGGAGAAGGCAGATTTTGTGTTTCCTTTCAATCTTTGTGTTCAAAAATGTGAGATGAAGACCATGGTAAGTGGGTAAGATGGAGACATAGGAGGAGTGAGTGACTGCTGAGAGGACGTGGTGGTCAACATGGCAGTCACTGGATGTTTCTTCTCTTGTACAGATGATGGAATTAGTGCAGTGCGCTCCTTTCTTCATTCTCTTCATCTTGACAATGGGTATTGACCAACTTATTATCCACATCTTCCACATTATCCACAAGCATTTCCATGTCTCCTATTTTGTCGCCTGTAAGTAGTACAATTGTTCAGCAAGAGGCACCCCACTGGAAGATATAGTCTACACTGAAGGGCTGTGGATGGGTTTATAGATCACTTATGGATGACCATGTTTTGTGGTGTCTTCACCCGGTCTGTACTGAAGGTCTATGGATATATTACCACATTCTACCGTCACACAGATACTAGATGTAGATGTTGCTTGTGACACAGCCTGCAGGTTATAACTTATTTACCTGTGGTCAGGGGCGTAGCTAAAAGCTCATCGGCCCTGGTGCAAGAGTTCAGCTTGGGCCCCCGTCACATCAGTTCTTGTTGGCAAGGGGCAGGGGAGCACATAACCTTCCTGCTGCCTGAGGCAAACCTTGAAAGTGCACCCCCTCATGACAAATTCTTAACCAAACCCCATCCCTCCAGCTAGAGGTGTAAATTGACCATTATGCACTTTCTATAATGCCAGTGTCTTATGTGGCAGAAAGGTCTTTGGGCCCCCTCAGGCTCCTGGGCCCGGTAGCGACTACTACCTCTGTACCCCCTATAGCTACGCCCCTGCCTGTGGTAGAATCTCTTCTCTCTCTCTCTCTATAGTCGACCACAAGCTGCAAATATTAGTGGGAGGTGACACCCTTCTTGCCCGGCTTCTACAGCATACAGTTGCTGCATTCAACAGCTCATTCAGGACTGTAGAGTTTGGCGACAATAAAGGTAAGTATAAACAGGTCTGGATAATGTCCTCTAAAATAAGGGTATAAGGGGTCAGTTCTTACGGGTTAACCCTTGACCTCTGACTTAAATTCAGGGCTCCGAACAAGGATGGTGCAATGACTGACTCAGGTGGTTCTAAATGAACAGGTGTTTACTCACTATTAAGGCAAATAGCATGGTGGTTACAGTGTCTCACAGAGGGTACAGACTTATAGATCGCAACACCACAGTTCTTTGACAATGTCTGGTGGTTATACTTGATTTGCTGATGGTTAAACTTCCTGATGGAGGCAAAATTCTTAGTGGTTACACTTCCTGATAGAGGCACTATGCTTGACATTTACACTTTCTGGCAGAGGCACTATGCTTGGCGGTTACACTTTTTGGCAGAGGCACGAAGCTTGGTGGTTACACTTCTTGGCAGAGGCACTAAGCTTGACATTTACACTTTCTGGCAGAGGCACTATGCTTGGCGGTTACACTTTTTGGCAGAGGCACTAAGCTTGGTGGTTACACCTCTTGGCAGAGGCACTATGCTTGGCGGTTACACTTTTTGGCAGAGGCACTAAGCTTGGTGGTTATACTTTTTGACAGAGGCATTATACTTGGTGGTTGCACTTCTTCGCTGAGGCACTAAGCTTGGTGGTTACACTTCTTGGCAGAGGCACTATCCTTGATGGGTCCAGTAGCAGGCAAAAGGAATCTTATAATTTTACACTTCACAGGCTTTCTGTAATCTAGTGTACAGTTGTGAGCCTTAGTTTATCTCACAATATCATGTAAATTCTCTGGAATTTACCAGGTGAGCAGACTTACTTTAGGTCACCATAACAGGGTGTCCACGTGAATAAACTACAACAGGATGCAAATGGGCAATGGCCTGTAACTACTTGCAGGTTCCTCTCTCTTCAATGTGTCATACCTTCAGCTTGGTGTTTGGTCCTTAACCAGTCCCAGATGCCAGGTTCACTGTCACACAGTCTCCAGAGTCGTGTGAAGTAGGATGCAGAGTACCTCGACTACCAACTATATGCAACTGAAGGAAACAGTGGTGTGCAGATAGGCGGTGGGTACACTGACAGTCCACATCAGTTTCAACCCTCTTACAAGCAGTTATATTGCTCGCTCCACATCTGACCTCATGAAAGGCTGCTGTCACGAGACGACCCATCCCTTCTTCCCAGAACAGGAGCTGCAGTAGTTGTCTTCAGAAGTTGGATTATTTTAGGGGAGAAGTCTTTCTCATTTCTAATAAAACTACAGTCATTAATTACGTAATCTCCCCATAAATCTCATGATTTCCTCATACATGAGTTTCTTATAAATTGCTCCATGGACAGTATTGTGTGTGTGTGTATATATTGTTACATATATGTAGAATGAACAAACTAATCCAGGTTATCCTCTGCCACAGTCTGCCTTCCAAACCCGGCCATCATGAGCTTTGCCGGCCATGTGAATTCCTGTATGCCAACCTTTGGGCTCCTGTCACTATGCTTCCTCCAGGTGTATGTCTACCGTCTCCGCAGAGTGATCGCCTCATTCTTCTTCCCAAAAGTAAGTTATGTCCGTAGGCTTTGATAGGACTGTGCTCTAGAGATGACCCTATAGGGCAACAAATCACATAAAACTGGGACAACAGACTCTGCCCTAAGCTACACAGACCTCCCAAGCACTCAGTATGGTCCAGGCCACACACTGAAACACTTCCTGTTTCACAGCCATTTTTATCAGCATTGGCCCTACAGTGACTTCTAGTGGTTACAAGAAGCATTGCAAGCATATTCAGTTACAGTAGTCAGTTTAGATTACAGTGCAGGATTACACAACCAAGGGGGGCATATGAGTGGCACTGTAAAAGTCTTAAAGGGGTGGTAACAAACCTTTACATGACCATAGAGAAAGGAAAATCCCCACACAACTAAACCAGGGGTAAACATCTTCCCTAAAAAATCAAGAGTCTTACATTGTCATTTTAATTCTATACAAATCGGGTAACAGTGGTAGTCCTGGTAATGGATGGCACCATGGCTACTGCTTCCATGTGCAGTCCATACAACTGTAATCTAAACCGTCTCCATAGAGGTCAGCACAGTCTCCTAAATGGTAGAAGTCTGTGTTCTCTTCCTTACATCCCCTCCTGGCTGTTATACCTGTAGGTAACAATGGCGCTTGTCCATCCTAAACCTGTCATGACCATAACCACATTAGCTTCGCTCCTCTGATCCACCTTTGTCCAATCTGTCATACACGACCAAGAACAAGATGAAAACATGTAACACATATTCTACAAACATGGTGCCATTTTTCCATTACGTTGCTGTTATGGCGCATTTCATACATTTCTCCCTGTCTCCTTGTTCTGGCAGAGGGAGAAGTGCCGGGTGCTTTACCTGTACAACAGTTTCCTTTTGAAGAGGAGGTTGTACTTTCAGAAAATCCGCTGGAAGGTGATGGGAAAATCCAAACGCAGGCAGATATGGGTGAGATATTGATATTGTCTGTGACCCCCAACCCTTACCCCAGAACCTCCCGTACCCAAACTCCTGCTGAACGCCTCTAATTATCAAGCACAATTTCAATAATTTTTTTGTCCATATAGCAGTTATATTTATGCCCATCACAGCATTTTATCCATTAGTGTGCCTTTATATAGTCATCCATATACAGTTGAAAGAAAAAGTATGTGAACCCTTTGGAATGATATGGATTTCTGCACAAATTGGTCATAAAATGTGATCTGATCTTTATCTAAGTCACAACAATAGACAATCACAGTCTGCTTAAACTAATAACACACAAAGAATTAAATGTTACCATGTTTTTATTGAACACACCATGTAAACATTCACAGTGCAGGTGGAAAAAGTATGTGAACCCCTAGACTAATGACATCTCCAAGAGCTAATTGGAGTGAGGTGTCAGCCAACTGGAGTCCAATCAATGAGATGAGATTGGAGGTGTTGGTTACGGCTGCCCTGTCCTATAAAAAAACACACACCAGTTCTGGGTTTGCTTTTCACAAGAAGCATTGCCTGATGTGAATGATGCCTCGCACAAAAGAGCTCTCAGAAGACCTACGATTAAGAATTGCTGACTTGCATAAAGCTGGAAAGGGTTATAAAAGTATCTCCAAAAGCCTTGCTGTTCATCAGTCCACGGTAAGACAAATTGTCTATAAATGGAGAAAGTTCAGCACTGCTGCTACTCTCCCTAGGAGTGGCCGTCCTGTAAAGATGACTGCAAGAGCACAGCGCAGACTGCTCAATGAGGTGAAGAAGAATCCTAGAGTGTCAGCTAAAGACTTACAAAAGTCTCTGGCATATGCTAACATCCCTGTTAGTGAATCTACGATACGTAAAACACTAAACAAGAATGGATTTCATGTGAGGATACCGCAGAGGAAGCCACGGCTGTCCAAAAAAAACATTGCTGCACGTTTACAGTTTGCACACGAGCACCTGGATGTTCCACAGCAGTACTGGCAAAATATTCTGTGGACAGATGAAACCAAAGTTGAGTTGTTTGGAAGAAATACACAACACTATGTGTGGAGAAAGAGAGGCACAGCACACCAACATCAAAACCTCATCCCAACTGTGAAGTATGGTGGTGGGGGCATCATGGTTTGGGGCTGCTTTGCTGTGTCAGGGCCTGGACGGATTGCTATCATCGAAGGAAAAATGAATTTCCAAGTTTATCAAGACATTTTGCAGGCGAACTTAAGACCATCTGTCCACCAGCTGAAGCTTAACAGAAGATGGGTGTTGCAACAGGACAACGACCCAAAGCATAGAAGTAAATCAACAACAGAATGGCTTAAACAGAAGAAAATACGCCTTCTGGAGTGGCCCAGTCAGAGTCCTGACCTCAACCCGACTGAGATGCTGTGACAGGACCTCAAGACAGCGATTCACACCAGACATCCCAAGAATATTGCTGAACTGAAACAGTTCTGTAAAGAGGAATGGTCAAGAATTACTCCTGACCGTTGTGCACGTCTGATCTGCAACTACAGGAAACGTTTGGGTGAAGTCATTGCTGCCAAAGGAGGTTCAACCAGTTATTAAATCCAAGGGTTCACATACTTTTTCCACCTGCACTGTGAATATTTACATGGTGTGTTCAATAAAAACGTGGTAACATTTAACTCTTTGTGTGTTATTAGGTTAAGCAGACTGTGATTGTCTATTGTTGTGACTTAGATGAAGATCAGATCACATTTTATGACCAATTTGTGCAGAAATCCATATCATTCCAAAGGGTTCACATACTTTTTCTTGCAACTGTATATGTTGTAGTGATGAGGATGATGACTGTCCTGCTGTCTATCTGATGATGGCGGGTAACATCTATCTGTAACCTCTGCTATGATATAAGGGGCTGTTGATGCCTTGAGGAATGGAGTAGTGTGGCATTAGTTGGAGGGAGTCTGAGCGGTTGGTGAGTGCCATGTGGAGGGAAGTTGTGGAGCAGGTCAGAGGAGGAGACCTTCAGTGCTGAAAAGTCCAGAGATTCTATAAGCCAGGCAGAGTGCAAGCTGCCATTGAGAAGGCTGAGTTGTGACTGCAGGAGGCACCCACCGAGTAGTGCAGGGATGAGACTGGCCTGAAAAAGTCAATACCACCACTTGCAATTTGTTGGTGCAGTAGAGAGAGACACGACCTCAGTGTGAGATGGACCCGAACCATCCCCTGCCTTGCAGCCAAAGAAAATAGGCTGCTACTATCATGGTGCCCACCATTATATAGTTAGTGCCAATGAAACCACAAAGCGTTGTGCCTCCTTGTAGTAGTAGTAACCTATTAAGCTTGTTCCCGCCAACTGTAACCATTACGCATCCATACCTCGACTATAACCATCACATTTGTGCCTCCTAGTAGTAACCCTAAACTGCAGTTGTAACTGCTAAGAATTGTGCCTTAATAACTGTAACCAACAAGCTTGTGCCTCTACGATTGTGTAAAGTATTTTGCTGTTGCATCTCTCTTTCTCTCTTTCTCCCCTCCATCTTGAGACCTATACATGGTTGACTTGTGCGTTTTATATATTCTTGGCCAGGAGAAGACCTTTTTGGGGAGGTTCCATAGATGCTGCCGCTGGACAAGACTCATTTTCCCTTGGCGCTGCATTGTCTGTGAAGCTAGGAGAAGTGAAGACTCGTTTGAGTGCAGGACCCCGGGATGCTGCACTGTATATTGTCGTCAGTGCTGGTGGGACCTGCACCAGTTCTGTTGGGCATGTATCCCATATGAGAATTACATCAAGGAGTGCAATTTTGAAGGACTTTATGAGTCCCTTTGATAGAACAAGATTATACCTTGATTACAGTGATAATGGTTACCTGGTTTATTGCTGTAATTTTGCCTTTTTTGGGTTCTAATTTATTTTCATTGTATTTAGCTTCTTAGTATTCTATTATATAGACAAGATTTGTGAGTGTCTTAAAGAGTTTTTCCAGAGGAGTAATTTTTAATTACAAACTGGGTCAGAATTAATTAAAATAAATGATCATTATTTACCTCACTGATCTGTTGTTGATCCTGTCACCGCTCCTCTTCACTTACTGTTCTCAGCTCAACAAACAAAAATTGGCTTGTAATGGCTGCTGAAAAAAATCACTAGACTAAGTGGTGACTTGCCTTAGCCAATGTGTCGCCTTAGCCCATTTCTGTGTGTCGCATTCTAGAAGACTGGGTCTTGGTGCTACTATAGCATGTAGTCTACCAGGACATTTACACCATAGCGTGTGGTCTACCAGGACATTTACACCATAGCGTGTGGTCTACCAGGACATTTACACCATAGCGTGTGGTCTACCAAGACAAGAAAGTCAGTAATACATGGATCTGCTGGAGAAACTGCAGTTCCCGTGCTGGGAACACCCCACTGTTGCTGTCTGGGTTAAAGAAACAAAAGCAAACAGCCTTGGACACCAGGAGAACAAAGAGCCCGAAAGGTATGTCCAGTATCTGCCAGTTCCATTTCTTCTCAATAGAGGAAGCCGTGGTGTCACGGGCTGAGGGCATGTGTACCAAGATCAACCGGGATCCACTGCACAACAAATACTCTTTGGGGGAGGGCTACACATGCAGGATCTGGACCAGTAGCACCTTTACCCAAAGGGAAAGGTGGACGACAAGATACTGGAGTAGGTCAATAAGCTGGCCATAGTGGAGCATCATGGTTCAATACACCATAGATAGTGCTGTAGAATGGGTCTTTATGTGATCTACCTCAGTTGGTGGGGCCACCAAACACCTCATTTCTAGTCAAAGTCTAATACCATGTAATAAAACTGGACATATCAGTCAGCTAACCCTCTTGTATTGATATCCATCCACTTAAGAAAGAGAAGAGGACAAACAGCTGCAAGACCAGACCCCCGGGTAATAGGTTGCTAGCATCACTACCTGGTAGAACACAGATAGAAAGTCCAGTCTGCTCCTCTACCCTACATTGGGTGGTTCCTTATATAGGTTTCACATTATAGGAAGTGATGGTATATCACTAGGATATGTCAATGTGTTCTCTGTTAGACTCATAAGTACTCCATCCATCCTCCGATTTGTTTTAGTTCTCTGCCCAACGGGTGGTAGGGAACACCACAGTCCAGAAAAATCCTCTGTCCCTTCTCTTTCATGATCAGGCAGGGTTGGACCTCCACCAATTACAATGGGATAGCCAACCCTAGCATCATAGCAATATAACCTTATTATTGAGGATCAAGAATGTCCTAGATTAAGAAACATTTTCATATGCAGATGCTCTGCGCCTATCACATGAGGACACTTCCGCCATTGGCTAGCTTTGACCTTCTATTCCTCTAAGAAATTGTTGCTTTGCAATTTCATATCCCTAAATATTAAAAACAAAACTGCTAAAGGCTACTTTCACACTAGCGTTCGTCGGTCCGCTCGTGAGCTCCGTTTGAAGGGGCTCACGAGCGGACCCGAACGCAGCCGTCCAGCCCTGATGCAGTCTGAATGGAGCGGATCCGCTCAGACTGCATCAGTCTGGCGGCGTTCAGCCTCCGCTCCGCTCGCCTCCGCACGGACAGGCGGACAGCTGAACGCTGCTTGCAGCGTTCGGGTGTCCGCCTGGCCGTGCGGAGGCGTGCGGATCCGTGCGGATCCGTCCAGACTTACAATGTAAGTCAATGGGGACGGATCCGTTTGAAGATGCCACAATATGGCTCAATCTTCAGGCGGATCCGTTCCCCATTGACTTTACATTGAAAGTCTGGACGGATCCGTACGAGGCTATTTTCACACTTAGCTGTTATATGCTAAAATAATGCAGACGGATCCGTACTGAACGCAGCCTCCGTCTGCATTATTATGATCGGATCCGTTCAGAACGGATCCGATCGAACGCTAGTGTGAAAGTAGCCTTAGTTATAATGATGAGTCTCCTTCACTAGACCTTAATCTACATGACATTTGCTTACTTTACAATAGCATCTCCATGGCTGGACTTGGGGGGTGACCCATGACGAGGGCTTATGACCGCATGGCTGCTATATGGGCACCATAATGCCCTGACCTCTTCTGGCTGACATAGCGAATATTTAGTCCCAGTGTCACTTTGGTTTAAAAAAATCAAACAGGTCCTACCTCCTTCTCCTCTCGGGCCCTTGGATCTTAAAACCATTAAAAACCTATGGGCATTTTTGAAACCATTTTGTTATTGCTGCAGCGCATCTACAATGACTTTTCCTACAGTTATGTGTCTACTGTTGCCATGCAGACCTATGCGTCTCCCTGGTAACAGACAACAAACCCTGTGTAGTCTGATCCTGCAGCTATTCTCCTTTCTGTCTGTTTACCTCTTCATGTTAATAGACCAAATCGAAGGAAAAGCAAGGGACAAGTAGAAGAGTATGACTGCAGGAGCAGAAGTCTACAACAGTGAATGATAGATTACCACCACAAGACAGTGACAGCCCCCTGGTCCCCTATGCGAGCAGTACCTATAAAGTGAGAGTTACTGTACAGGACCTGACCTTGTACAGTTTATCTGCTTTTGGAATTATCTTTTACTTTTTACAGTAAAAATAGTTTTTACACAATGGGATTATACAACATCTAATTTGCGGACGTGTTACACTGTGTAGGTACTTCATGGCTAGTCACGCTTGTCTTATGTGTCTTGTCCCATTGACTTTCTCTTCCGCCATTACTGGTCTATGGGAACTTATCCCTAGGTAAGACTGAAGAGTCTCGAGTGTCCTGACATTCTAGATTATTTTATATTGTCCTTTGTGTTCTATGTAATGTGGTATGTACATTGCCTAAGATGGTGTTTAGTTTCATGCTACCTGACACTCTTCTAGTAACTGATCGCCCATAGTGTTCAGATTGGGCTGTCACTGGTGGTCCGATAGTGTGAAAGGGAAGTGAAAGGATCAGATTAAAGGGCTTTTCCGACATTTTAATATTGCTGACCTATCCTCAGGATAGGTCTTCAGTATCTGATCAGTGGGGTCCGCCACCCGGGGCCCATGCCGATCAACAGTTTGAGAAGGCAGCAGCTCTTGCAGTAGTACCACGGCCTTCTCCAGCTTTTCCTAGGCCAGTGACATCACGTTCATCATCCACGTGGCCTAGGAGCAGCTCAACCCCATAGAAGTTAATGGTGCTGAACGCGATACTAAGCACAGCCGCTATACAGTGTACGGAGCTGTGCTTGGTGAGCAAAAAGAAGGCCATGGGGTTCAAAGCTGATCGGTGGGGGTCCTGGGTGTCAGACCCCCACCGATCAGATACTGATGACTTATCCAGAGAGTAGGTCATCAGTATTAAAATGTTGGAAAACCCTTTTAACACGTCTTAACGAGGTGTTCCTGTGATGATGTCATTAAACCACTGATGTCATTTAAGATGTTACAGGCAGTAGAAGGATTAAAATTTTTGAGACGTTCCCTATTTGCCTAAATACATGTAAAGTTGTCATGTAAAACTGGGATGACCAAAACTGCCACACCATTAGTACCCCTAATAGGGTCACTCACATAGTACCCCTGAAAATTCCCAACACAGAACCATACATATAGTACCCCTGAAAATAGTCACTCACATAGTACCCCTGAAAATCCCTAAAGCTGAACCATATATATATATAGTTCCCCTGAAAATAGTGTGACTCACATAGTACCCCTGAAAAGCCCTAAAGCAGAACCATACATATAGTACCCCTGAAAATAGTGTGACTCACATAGTACCCCTGAAAAGCCCTAAAGCAGAACCATACATATAGTACCCCTGAAAATAGTGTGACTCACATAGTACCCCTGAAAAGCCCTAAAGCAGAACCATATATATAGTACCCCTAAAATAATAGTTTCACTCACATAGTACCCCTGAAAATTCCCAACACAGAACCATACATATAGTACCCCTGAAAATAATGTCACTCACATAGTACCTATGAAAACCCCTAAAGCAGAACCATACATATAGTACCCCTGAAAATAATGTCCCTCACATAGTAC
This sequence comes from Bufo gargarizans, assembly GCF_014858855.1. NCBI lineage: Eukaryota > Metazoa > Chordata > Amphibia > Anura > Bufonidae > Bufo > Bufo gargarizans. The sequence goes on from NW_025334326.1 coordinate 154,908, forward strand.
CCCTGAAAAGCCCTAAAGCAGAACCATACATATAGTACCCCTAAAATAATGTCACTCACATAGTACCCCTGAAAAGCCCTAAAGCAGAACCATACATATAGTACCCCTAAAATAATAGTTTCGCTCACATAGTACCCCTGAAAATTCCCAACACAGAACCATACACATAGTACCCCTGAAAATAGTGTGACTCACATAGTACCCCTGGAAATAGTGTGACTCACATAGTACCCCTGAAAAGCCCTAAAGCAGAACCATATATATAGTACCCCTAAAATAATAGTTTCACTCACATGGTACCACTAAAACAAAAAAGACCAAACCATACATATAGTACCCCTTAAAATAGTCACTCACATAGTACCCCTGAAAAGCCCTAAAGCAGAACCATACATATAGTACTCCTGAAAATAGTGTCACTCAGGGGTGCTATATATATATATATATATATATATATATATATATACACAGTATATATGATTCTGTTTTTGGGGTACTACCCGAGTGACACTATTTTCATGTTCTGGTCTCAGGGGTGCTATGTGAGTGACATTATTTTCAGGGTTACTGTATGTATGATTATATTTTCAGGGGTACTAAGTGAGCGACAGTATTTTTAGGGAGGCGGTTACAGGGTATACAGAATGAGGTGTTTAGAAGGATCCCTAAAGTCTTCCACAACAGGCTGATGGGACCCCACAACCAATAGAGTGGAGGGTTTTCAGTACAGCCCAAAGCTTATCAAGAAGGAGTGAAGTAACAGGTTCAGACTACACCCGGATAGCACACAGGACCTGATTTTGTACTGTTTATACATTTTGGGATTTTAATTTTTTTTTACATTTTGCAGTAACTATAATTTTAACACAATGGGATTGAGCTGTTTTATAAATCATCCCGTGTTCTGTCGCTTATGGCTCGTCACACTTGCCTCATGTGTCTTTCCTCGTTGACTTCCTCTTCCACCATTACTGGTCTGTGGGAACTTACTCCTTTGTGAGACAGAAGAGTCTCGAGTGTCCTGACATTCTAGATCCTCATATTTTGTTATTGCCCCTTATGTTCTATGTAATGTGGTATTTATATCGCCTGAGACGGTCTTCGGTTTCATGCTACCTGACACTCTAGTAATTGACCGCCCATTGTAAATAGGTTAATGGCAAGTTGGTCAAAGTAAAAAATTGGCAATGTTCATATTGTGAAAGGGAACTGAAAGACTCAGTTTCTTCAGCAAGGTGCTCACGTGTTCAATCAATGGGTTTGGGCACTGATGATGTCATTAAACCAGTGATGTCATTTGGGATGCTACATACAGGATTCAAATTTTTGACATGCCCTAGAACTGGGGTACTGCAGCACAATTAGTCCCCCCCCCCCCCCATTAATAATTGTGCTGCACGATGCCATAAAAAAATGAGCCATACATATGGTTCCCGTGAAACTAGTGTCTCTCAGACAGGGTACATAAAAGGTTTTCATTTTTTGTTTTTTTCACCCAATTTCACAGCTCTTGCCACTGAAAGTAGAGTGCACTTACCAACCCAATTAGGATAGAGTCAAATGTGGCGAGGTGAAGGAGTTCTGCTCGATAATTGGAAGAAGTATCCAAGAGGTCTTGTTATAGATGAACCGTGAGGGAAATGACGAAGACAACATGGGGTCCACCTCCTTTTCCAGAAGATTATTTCACATTGCTGCTGTGGATTCAATGACAAAGTTGTAAGCCTATGTACACCTTTGGTGGCAATATTTTTTTAAATATTATTTCATTGTACTCATTTTGAGCTAAAAATCATTTTTTAAATTGGTGTTTATTAAAAATATTGAGCCGTTTTCCCTGCACAGCTTTGAGTTTATCTAGTAGCTGGTTCAGAATGTTCTCTCTGCTCCGTCAGGAGTACCATTCACAAAGCTAGAAAAACTGTTAACACTTTCTGACAGAATGGCTCAATATTTGTAATAAAGACCAATTGAAAAAATAATTTTTATTCCAAAATGAGTAAAATGCAATCATAAAAATAATTGCCCCTTAAGGTGTACATAGCCTTTAAGGGCACTGTCTGTCCCAATTGGGGGGGGGGGTGCATTGTCCCTCTGCTGAGCACCTGCCCTGATAAAGGCGAACCTATGTGGTAACCCTGTTGGCCTGCAGTGGCAATGAGGGTGGTTTTAGTCCTAAAGATGGCTAATCACTCTCCCTCTAGCGCTCCCCAGACCACACGTGCAGTGAGTGAAGGGTGCACCCTTTTCCTGGGCACATCCTGGGATTTTTGGGGGGCTCCTGCCCGATGGTAGTTGATGGTGGATGGTTGGCAGGGTGCAAGGCAGGAGGGCAGGCATAGGGCCGACGGACGGTGGAGTCCATGACCAGGACTGTTTGGTTACAACAAAATAAAGTCTCTCTTTGAAGACTCTCTTTTCAAGTCTATCTGTGAATAAATGATGGGAGTTGCAGTACAGATCTGAGATATATTACAGAGCAGGCTCTCTTATTTTCCCCTCTGATTTAAGTCCTCTTCCGTTCCATTATTCCACGAAACATATCCGTATGGTTTCCGTATGCGATCCATTTTTTGCGGATAGGAAACAGTAAGTTATTAATCACCATATGGCAGGCATGTCCAAACTGCGGCCCTCCAGCTGTTGCAAAACTACAACTCCCAGCATGCCCTAATAGCTGTAAGCTACCCAGGCATGCTGGGAGTTGTAGTTTTGCAACAGCTGGAGGGCCGCAGTTTGGACATGCCTGCCATATGGGCTGGGCATAGCATTTCTACAGTATACATCCGCACAATACGGATGACATACGGATGTGTTCCGTGTGCGTTCCGTATTTTTTGCGGACCCATTGACTTAAATGGGGCCTCGGACCGTGATTTGCGCACAATAATAGGACATGCACTACTTTTTTGCTGAACGGAAATATGGAAACGGAATGCACATGGAGTACCTTCCGTTGTTTTTGTCGACCCATTGAAGTGAATGGTTCCGCATACGGTCCGAAAAAAAACCGGAACGGAAGCGGAAAGAAAATACGTTTGTTTTTCAGTCCCAGGGAAAAAGGTTCCCTGTCCCCAAAGACAACAAGCAGTAAGGTCTGTTGCCATAAACGAGCGTTACCTTACGGTCATTATCCTGCACAGTCTTCATGGTTCTAGACCTTGGGTATGGATTTCAGGCTTCCTTTATCTCAAGGATAGTCTTAGGTCACATGCACACAGCCGTTGTGCGGCCGTTCCGTGCATTAGGGACCCCAATTGCGGTCCTCAATACACGGGCAACATCCGTGCAGTGGGCCGGACCCATTCAACTTGAATGGGTCAGTGGTCAGTCCGCACCGCAAAAAAATACGACATGGGTCCACATCTGTGATGCGGGGTACACATTGCCGGCGGCCGCGTATTGCCGACCCGCCGTTTGCCACGGCCGCCCAACGCCAGTGTGCATGAGGCCTTAGTATTTTAGTTCAGTTGCTTTTCTCTGGCAGCTTTTCGGTCTCAGGGATAAAGGCCTACTTCACAGCCGATCACAAAAGCACATTTTGCTTAAAGCTCTGCTTACTAGGAACTCTCTTACCAGGGTGCGGGACGAGCCCATCACCCAGGCAACTGCATTGAAAAGATTGCCATTTACCTATATGTTGCCCATACATAACCATTTGAAATTAAAGTGCACACGTAAAAAGGGAATATTTTAACTAGAACCATACATATAGCGCCTCTGAAATAGTGTCACTCACATAGTACCCCTGAAACTAAAACCATACACATAGTGTCACTCACATAGTACCCCTGAAATTAGAACCATACATATAGTGTCACTCACATAGTACCCCTGAAATTAGAACCATACATATAGTGTCACTCACATAGTACCCCTGAAATTAGAACCATACATATAGTGTCACTCACATAGTACCCCTGAAACTAAAACCATACATATAGTGTCACTCACATAGTACCCCTGAAACTAAAACCATACATATAGTGTCACTCACATAGTACCCCTGAAACTAAAACCATACATATGGTGTCACTCACATAGTACCCCTGAAATTAGAACCATACATATAGTGTCACTCACATAGTACCCCTGAAACTAAAACCATACATATGGTGTCACTCACATAGTACCCCTGAAATTAGAACCATACATATAGTGTCACTCACATAGTACCCCTGAAACTAAAACCATACATATAGTGTCACTCACATAGTACCCCTGAAACTAAAACCATACATATAGTGCCTCTGAAATAGTGTCACTCACATCGTACCCCTGAAACTAAAACCATACATATAGTGTCACTCACATAATACCCCTGAAACTAAAACCATACATATAGTGTCACTCACATAATACCCCTGAAATTAGAACCATACATATAGTGTCACTCACATAATACCCCTGAAATTAGAACCATACATATAGTGTCACTCACATAGTACCCCTAAAATTAGAACCATACATATAGTGTCACTCACATAGTACCCCTGAAACTAAAACCATACATATAGTGTCACTCACATAGTACCCCTGAAACTAAAACCATACATATAGTGTCACTCACATAGTACCCCTGAAACTAAAACCATACATATAGTGCCTCTGAAATAGCATCACTCACATAGTACCCCTGAAATTAGAACCATACACATAGTGTCACTCACATAGTACCCCTGAAACTAAAACCATACATATAGTGTCACTCACATAGTACCCCTGAAACTAAAACCATACATATAGTGTCACTCACATAGTACCCCTGAAACTAAAACCATACATATAGTGTCACTCACATAGTACCCCTGAAATTAGAACCATACATATAGTGTCACTCACATAGTACCCCTGAAACTAAAACCATACATATAGTGTCACTCACATAGTACCCCTGAAACTAAAACCATACATATAGTGCCTCTGAAATAGTGTCACTCACATAGTACCCCTGAAACTAAAACCATACATATAGTGTCACTCACATAGTACCCCTGAAATTAGAACCATACACATAGTGTCACTCACATAGTACCCCTGAAACTAAAACCATACATATAGTGTCACTCACATAGTACCCCTGAAACTAAAACCATACATATAGTGTCACTCACATAGTACCCCTAAAATTAGAACCATACATATAGTGTCACTCACATAGTACCCCTGAAACTAAAACCATACATATAGTGCCTCTGAAATAGCATCACTCACATAGTACCCTTGAAATTAGAACCATACATATAGTGTCACTCACATAGTACCCCTAAAATTAGAACCATACATATAGTGTCACTCACATAGTACCCCTGAAACTAAAACCATACATACAGTGCCTCTGAAATAGCATCACTCACATAGTACCCTTGAAATTAGAACCATACATATAGTGTCACTCACATAGTACCCCTAAAATTAGAACCATACATATAGTGTCACTCACATAGTACCCCTAAAATTAGAACCATACATATAGTGTCACTCACATAGTACCCCTAAAATTAGAACCATACATATAGTGTCACTCACATAGTACCCCTAAAATTAGAACCATACATATAGTGTCACTCACATAGTACCCCTAAAATTAGAACCATACGTATAGTGTCACTCACATAGTACCCTTAAAATTAGAACCATACATATAGTACCCCCGAAATAGTCTCACACAGTAGTGCCCCTGGAAATAGTGCTGTACTTATAGTGCCCTCAAAAATCATACCATACTTATAGTACCCCGAATATAGACCCATAAATATAGTATCGATCACATGGTACACCCCAAACTAGAACCATACATATAGTGTCACTCACATAGTACCCCTAAAGGAGCAGAACCATACATACAGTACACCTAAAAGAGTTAGTGCCCCATGTAAGAGAGGGTCGTTACTTGTACAATTCCCCCCATAAAGGCAGAAGGGGACGAAGGCCTTGACCCATCAGACTTGGATGAGGACGGATACAAGACATACAGAATTAGCGGTTTAGAGGATCCCTAAAATACGCCACAACAGGCTGATGGGACCCCCACGACCACGAGATTGGAGCTCAGCAAGTAGAGGAGGCGGAAAGAATGGAGTAACACGACTGCAGGTTCAGACTACTCTCAGCTTATTTGTAGTCTGTAACCATGGTGACATATACGTCTGCATGGAAGCTGTATACTCAAAGCGGTGGGAGACTTTTATTCCAGACCATCTGCAAAATTGCTTCCTTTTCTTTTAGATGCATTCGAGGAGTGAGGAAATGCACGTCACCTATCTGGTCACAATGAGTCCACCACCTAGAAGACGACCTTCTCATACGTAACTGATGTTTGTCCTTAGGAAACTTATCGAAGCAGTTCTTCTGCTTTGGGCTGTGGTTTCTGAAGGGGAGGGGAAATGTGAGAAGGGGGAAATAACTGAAATGGAAATACTGATTGGAGAAGAGGTAAGTGACATAATGAAAGTGAAAATCTATTAATGCCCGTCCTTCCTGTTCCTTCCTCTTCTCGGCAGAAGTTTTATAAAGCTCTCCCCCGAGTCACCTCCTTCGTGCAGCCTGTGCCTACATACTGTACTGAGGTAAGTCCAGGCTGCAGGACAGACAGCTACACCTCATCCGCCGTGCAGGTAAGTACTCTCTGTTATCAGCCATTTCAGGCTCATGTCATTGAGAGGGATGACATCTAGGACGTCCAGAATGATTTATCATCTCTAATATGAAGAGTGTTTGTCTGGGATGGGAATGTAGCGGGACGTCCGCCTCTTTTCCGTGTGGAAATACGGATATTTTACTGTGAGATTCTCTTATCTATGGAGATAAGTTGTGCAGACGTGACTGTAGGAACAACTGTTCTATAGAAGCATTAAATATGAAATCACTTCCTCGTACGTTTTTTTATTTACGCAGTTTGTACTTTGTCCCCAGTGCTATTCCCCGGGTATAAAGACAGGTCTCATGTCCTATTCTTGTCAGTGGAAAACGGAGGACGGACCCATTCAAGTCAATGGGTCCGTCAAAAAAAATTGATGCACAACTGGTATGTCATCCGTGTCCGCGTCCGTGTCCGTTTTTTTTCTACAAGACCTTGCTGCAAAAAAATTACACTTTTCATTAACCTTCCTTTTTTTCCCCCCAAAAAAAAAGGAAGACACAAGGAAACACAACTGAAGCAAAATCGGACACGGACCACTGAAGCCAAATCACTGACAGTGAAAAAACACTGAGGCCTAAGGACGTGCACCCAGACTTGCTTATTAGCTTGTGCCGCCATTTTTCGTTTTTATATATATATGTATATATATATTGCGTAAAATAAGCATATATAATAAATAATATAATAAAAATATAAAAATATATCAAATGTGTAAAATAAACAAACAATAAAGAACAAATAATAATATTATAAGAATATCTATGTAAAATGAACAAATGAATGATTAAAAATAATGATATAATAAAAATATAAAAATAATATATAACATAAATTTAAAAAAAATGGTGGCAAATAAATATATATAAAAACAAAGAAAGAAAGAAAAATATAAAAATAAATCTAACAAATAAAATAATATGTGTAAAATAAATAAATAACGAAAAAAAAAGAAAAAGTTATAATATAATAAAAAATGTGTAAGATAAATAAATATATGAACAAATAAGTAAAGAAAACAATAACACCATAAAAATATATATAAAAAACTATGTAATGTGTAAAATAAATAATCTAACAAATAAATAAATACAATGTTTAAATTTAAAAAAAAAAGGCACTCCAGCGCTAGCCTAGCCCTTGACAACTCAAGACCCACCATACAAAAACGTAAAAAAAATTAAAAATAAATAAATAAACTGTGACGGGTCATTAACAGGTGAAAGGGCTTGCTGTTGACGTGTTGTCATAGAGGGAAGTATGGATATCTGAAATTATGGCATATGTCTTTGGTCAGACCCGTCTTTCTCAACCATTTCTCTGTTGCTTTAACGTTAAAAAAATAAAAATTGACAATTAGGCTCCTAAGCGGGCTTGTGTGTAGACGCGGGCGAAAAATAATTGCAGGACCATGGAGACACATAAATCTGCATTGGAGCTGCAGGCCTAAAACAGCAGGGGGTGTTTTACAAAGACGGTCTTCAGTTATTATTTTTACATGCAATGGGAAAATATTTTTGTTGTTTTTATCATTTTGGGAGTAGCCAGACAGGCGGATCGGCTGTGCTATGCCAGGAGCATGACACAGGGATTCTCTCTGTGGTGCTCCCTCGGGCTCGGCAGTAGGCCTGGAGATGTACAGTATGAACACTGTCTTTGTTGCCCAGATCATCACAGCTTCAGCTTTAATTTTTCAAGAGCAAAATATAAAATGAGAGCCCCCCCCCCCCCCCCCAGTGTTCTAGCTTAAAGGGACACTCCATCTTTACACTACTATTCAGAATGAATGTCAGGAATAACTTAAAGGGAACCTGTCACCAGTTTTATGGTGTCCTAACTAAGGGCAACATAAATAAGTGACTGATTCTCTTAGCAAAATGCTGGGTCACTTTCTTTAATTGACCCAGTCAATTTGCCAACATCTTGTATTGAAAATCTCCAGCTCATATTGATGAGTCCTGAATATTCATGAGCTCCTGACTCTCCCCGCCCACCTGCTGCTGAGTGACGTTTTTTTCCCATAGGAATCAGCAGCAGGTGGGCAGGGGAGTGGCTATAGCTCTGAATTAAATATACGCCGGACTCAATGACATCACGCTGGACTCAAATCAGCTCATTAGCATGCGGCTTCTTTGTGTGTATATTATGAGGTAACCATCTGTCACACCAGTAAGTGAATACATCTAAGGTACTTTTTAGTAGTTAATGATTGTATATAATTAGTTACATTATAATCAAATATCCACATGACAGGTTCCCTTTAAGCAGCAACTCCAGAATGTAAGGCTATTATCAGGATAATAACAAGTAGGGGAATTTCCGCTGAAATTAGACGAGTTTCACAGCGTTAGTCTTTATCACATGCACACTATATGGTCTCATCTGGAGGATCCTCAGGGAAAACAGTGGGATATTTCATATATATAGTTGGGTCCAGGGAAATGGGTGGATAGGGTGGGTCAGACCTCAAAGGGATGGGAACGGGTAAGGTTTGTGCCAATTTACCCAATGTAGTTGCCATAGGACCCTTAGATAGAAGAAACCCAGCACTGGTTGAACCCTTGGATAAAGGGAATTCAGCCCTCCCTGAACCCTTAGATAGAAGGAACCCAGCCTTATCTGGACCCTTGGATAGAGGGAACCCAAGCCTTGCCTGAACCCTTGGATATAGGAAACCCGGCCCTGCCAGAACGCTTGGATAGCAAAAACCAAGCCCTGCCTTGACCTTTAGATAGAGGAAACCCAGCCCTGCCTGGACCCTTAGATACACGGAAACTAGCCCTGCCTGGACCTTTGGATAGATGAAACCTAGCCTTGCCTGAACCCTTGGATATAGGAAACCTGGCCCTGCCTGAACGCTTGGATGGCAGAAACCAATCCCTGCCTTGACCTTTAGATAGAGGAAACCCAGCCATGCCTGGACCCTTAGATACAGAGAACCTAGCCCTGCCTGGACCTTTGGATAGAGGAAACCCAGCCATGCCTGGACCCTTGGATAGAGGGAGTTTAGATCCTTCAATAGAAGTGGTCCAGTCCTAGCTGGATATTTGCATAGAGTCCTGGTTGAATCCTTCGATAGAGGGGTCCAGGTTGGATCCATGGTTCAGGGGGGCCTATCTTGCTTGAATCCTTGGATAGGCAGTGTTCACCCCTGGTTGGATCTTTGGATACAGGGTGTCCAACCCTTGTTGGATCCTTGGTTACAGTGTGTCCAGCCCTGACTGGATCCCTACATAGGGCATGTCCAGCCCTGGTTAGATCCTTGAACAGTGGGGGCCTAGCCTTGTTGGACTCTTGCAAAAAGGGAGCCTTGCCATGGTTGGATAGACGGTGTCTATCCATGGCTGGATCCTTGGATAGATAGGGCCTAGCCCTGGTTGGACCCTTGGATGCAGGGTGTCCAGTCTTGGTTGATCCAATCCCTTTTACTGAGTGATGAGAACATGGGCAGCTCTCCCTTCTCCAGAGGGACTACAATGGAAATAGGCAAGAGGGTGGAGAATGCCCTTGCGGGTCATGTAAAGGGGTAAGAAGGGGAACACAAACAAGAAAGGGAACACAAACACCAGGTCCTGGGGGTATGGGGGCTGGAGAAGACCCTTTGTATACTAGAAAATGGTCACTAGGTTCTATTAGGTTGTCTGCATCAGTTGTCAGAAGAATGGCTTGCTTTTCTGGAACACTTCTGCTTTTCTCAGTAACATTGAGCAACATGAGGGAAGTAAATGCATCATCTGCTTGTAAATCGAGTATTGCCTAACAGATATTGCCCAAAGCCCACGAACTCTTGGACATACTGACATTGACGTCACCATGACAAACACTGCACGTTCTGTAGAGCATGCAGCAGGGAGACAAACCATGCAGCATGCTCTAAAGACATGGAATATAATCCCAGAATCACAGCACCCAGAAACAGCGCCACTCTTGTCCATAGGCCGTGTCTGGTATTGCAGCTCAGTCTCCCCACAGTTCTAAGGACAGAGATTCTGAACTTTACCTGGATGGACCTGGTTAAATATTGTCTTGTCTGGTGAATTATTCCTCTTATGCCAATGTTAATTCTCCTTCACAGGATGAAGTCCTGGACGAGTATTTTACTGGCAGCCCTCGTCGCTGTGTCTGTGAATGCCTCCATTGACCCCGACCTGGATAATCACTGGAAATTATGGAAAATTACATATAACAAGCAATATGAGCATGAGGTAAGAACAACATTAACATCTGAAAATATGATTTGGAAACTACAACTCCCAGCATGCAGCATCACGTCCGTCAGCCACAGTCCTATTCAAGTGAATGGGGTTGAGCTGCAATACCAAGCCCAGCCACTATACAATGTAGGGCGCTGTGCTTTGTATAATATCAAGAGGCCGCAGTTCTCCGAAGAGCTGGTCGGCGGGGGTGTCGGGAATCAGACCCACCAATATGATACGGAGGACCTAAATATGTAACTATTATAAAAAAAACTTGAACCATGTATTTTGAATTTTTTTACAGAGAGAAGATCTCACGAGGCGACTGATATGGGAAAAGAATTTAAAGTTTGTCACACTACATAACCTGGAGCATGAGCTGGGGGTCCATTCGTACACTGTGGGCATGAACCATCTCGCTGACCTGGTAGGTGTGATACTATGTACAGTTCTCTCAGGATGATACATTGCATGGACAGGAGTCCTTCCTTAGGCCTCTTGCACACGACCGTATGGCTTTTTCAGTATTTTGCAGTCCGCAAAAAACGGATCCGCAAAAAATACAGATGATGTCCTTGTGCATTCAGTTTTTTGCGGAACGGAACAGCTGGCCCTGATAGAACAGAACTATCCTTGTCCGTTTTGTGGACAATAATAGATCATGTTCTATCTTTGAACGGAAATACGGAAACGGAAGGCATATGGAGAACCTTCCTTTTTTTTGCGGATCTATTGAAATTAATGGTTCTGTATACGGAACGTAAAAAAACGGAACGGAAACTGGAAAAAAAATTTGTGTGCAAGAGGATATTTTATATGGGATGAAGATCGGGATAATAACTGGACAATTTAATAGAATTATCAAGAAGTATACAGTACAAAACTAAAGGTGACATACTGTGACCAAATAATAGCACTATGACGGATTAATACCACCATACAGTGACCAAACACCACCACTATCACAGATTAATACCACCATACAGTGACCATATAACACCACCAGGGAGGATTAATACCACCAGTGAACCATATAACACCACCAGGGAGGATTAAAACCACCATACAGTGACCAAACACCACCACTATCACAGATTATTACCACCATACAGTGACCATATAACACCACCAGGGAGGATTAATACCACCATACAGTGACCATATAACACCACCAGGGAGGATTAAAACCACCATACAGTGACCAAACACCACCACTATCACAGATTAATACCACCATACAGTGACCATATAACACCACCAGGGAGGATTAATACCACCATACAGTGACCATATAACACCACCAGGGAGGATTAATGCCACCATACAGTGACCATATAACACCACCAGGGAGGATTAATACCACCATACAGTGACCATATAACACCACCAGGGAGGATTAATACCACCATACAGTGACCAAACACCACCACTATCACAGATTAATACCACCATACAGTGACCAAACACCACCACTATCACAGATTAATACCACCATACAGTGACCATATAACACCACCAGGGAGAATTAATTCCACCATACAGTGACCAAATTTTCTTTCCTTAGACCAGTGAGGAGGTAGAAGCCCGGCTAACCGGTTTAGTACTACCTCCTCGGAATGACAGGAAGAACTATCTCACTAACACGTGGAATGGTACCAAGACCGTCGACCTGCCGGACTCTGTAGATTGGAGGGAAAAAGGATGTGTCACAGACGTTAAAAACCAGGTAAAAATGTTGTGATGACAGGAGGAGCTCTCACCTACATGAGGAACATGACCAAGACATCTGATCAGCCAGATACTGTCAAAATGAAAGCCAAAAAACAGCTTAAAGGGCACATGTTGACAGGATCATCCATGTTAAACCAAGCATACTGCCTGGTAGGGTTTATCCTGCTGATTAAAACGATACATGTCTTGTGAAAATAGGTTGTGGCGTTCCCGAGTAAAAAGACTTTTAATGTTTATGCAGATGAGTCTAGGCTCCGCCCCTCCATACTCCTTAGCTTTCCAGTGCAGGCCACACCCCTCTGTATACTGAAGCCCTCACTCACTTAAAGAATAAAAGTTTTCTTTTCTCGGGAACGCCACAACCAATTTTGACAAGACAAGTATTGTTTTAATCAGCAGGATCAACCCTACCAGGTAGCGTGCCTGGTTTAATAGGTTAAGCCTACCATTAAGTGCACTTTAAGGCTCTTTTACATTGGTGTTGGAGATATATTGAGGTTTTAGAGGTTAGAAGACTTAGCTGCAGAGCTATCTGTGGTGCCCCCTTCAACAGTGGCGTCCACTGTGCGCATCTTTATAGATATCACACCATCCCACCACATCATGTCAACAACATAGAATATGATGCACATTTTTTTTGCCACTTTCCAGGGTTCCTGTGGCTCCTGCTGGGCATTCAGTGCCGTCGGTGCCTTGGAGGGCCAGCTGAAGTTGAAGACCGGAAATCTGGTTTCCCTCAGTCCTCAGAATCTTGTAGACTGCTCCACTAAGTACGGAAATAAAGGATGTAATGGTGGTTTTATGACCCAAGCTTTTCAGTACGTGATAGACAACAATGGTATAGATTCCGACGCTTCGTACCCTTATCATGCCACGGTAAGTAGGTGCCAATATCAGACTGAAGTGAAGGCAACACAGAGAGGTCCATGAAATTCCCCATAATTCCCTATAGAACTATAGACGTAGTTCCAGAAAATTGTCCTAGGTGGCGCTTTAAAGTATTTTTTCTGTTTAGGACATCCTTGGGTGATCAGTGGTTGCTCAACCCTTTAAGACCTAGCATAATAAAAGGGCCATGACACTTATAGGAACACTGAAAACACTTCAGTACTCAATAGCGCCACCCTTGACTATGTGGCAGTGTCTGGTATTGCAGCTCAGGTCCATTTACTATATGAAGAAAAAACGGTGCTTGTCCCGATCGGATTGATTTTGAATCTCTTCTAGGATGGACAATGCCATTATAACCCATCGACCCGAGCAGCCTCGTGTGTGAAATACAAAACAGTGGAACCAGGAACTGAAGAGAATCTGCAGAAAGTCCTAGCCAGCGTTGGTCCAGTGTCTGTGGCAATTGATGCCAGGCATCCGGCATTCTATCTATATAAAAATGGTAAGGCCGGCGATGAATTGGCCGCCATTGGTCGACAGCTTTTCATTTGGAGTTTCGGTCTGATTTGTTAACAGGACTAAAATATTAATGACTTCTCTTCAGGATAGGTCATCCATATCTGATTGGTGGTGGTCCAACTCCTGGCACGTCCTGCTGATTAGCTGTTTGAAGGGGCCTCTGCACTCGAGTGAGCGCTACTGCACCTTCACAGTATACCAAGCACAGTGCCACACATCGTATAGTGGCTGTGCCTGGTATCGCAGCTTAAATCCATCCACTTGAATGGGACTGAGCTGCAGAAAGGCCATGCGGACTAGGAGTTCATCTGAGGGCTGCAACTTTTTCCAAAATCTGATCGGCAGGGATGGCGGGAGTCAGATCCCTAGCAATCGGATATGGATGAAGTATCCTGAGAATAGTTCATCACTATTTGAGGCCCAGGCAACCTCTAACTTTTTTAAATTGTCAACCATTCTGACCATTAGGGCAACTTTGCATACATTACATTACTTATCCTGTACTGATCCTGAGATACATCCTGTATTATACTCCAGAGCTGCACTCACTATTCTGCCGGTGGAATCACTGTGTACATACATTACATTACTTATCCTGTACTGATCCTGAGTTATATCCTGAATTATACTTCAGAGCTGCACTCACTATTCTGCTGGTGCGGTCACTGTGTACATACATTACTTATCCTGTACCGATCCTGAGATACATCCTGTATTATACTCCAGAGCTGCACTCACTATTCTGCTGGTGCAGTCACTGTGTACATACATTACTTATCCTGTACTGATCCTGAGTTACATCCTGTATTATACTCCAGAGCTGCACTCACTATTCTGCTGGTGGAGTCACTGCCTACATACATTACTTATCCTGTACTAATCCTGAGTTACAGCCTGTATTATACTCTAGAGCTGCACTCACTATTCTGCTGGTGCAGTCACTGTGTACATACATTACTTATCCTGTACTGATCCTGAGTTACATCCTGTATTATACTCCAGAGCTGCACTCACTATTCTGCTGGTAGAATCACTGTGTATATACATTACTTATCCTGTACTGATCCTGAGTTACATCCTGTATTATACTCCAGAGCTGCACTCACTATTCTTCTGGTGGAGTCACTGTGTATATACATTACTTATTCTGTACAGATCCTGAGTTACACCCTGTATTATACTCCAGAGCTGCACTCACTATTCTGCTGGTGCAGTCACTGTGTACATACATTACTTATCCTGTACTAATCCTGAGTTACATCCTGTATTATACTCCAGAGCTGGACTCACTATTCTGCTGGTGGACTCACTGTGTACATACATTACTGATCCTGTACTGATCCTGACTTACATCCTGTATTATACTCCAGAGCTGCACTCACTATTCTGCTGGTGCAGTCATTGTGTACATACATTACATTACTTATCCTGTACTGATCCTGAGTTACATCCTGTATTATACTCCAGAGCTGCACTCACTATTCTGCTGGTGCAGTCACTGTGTACATACATTACATTACTTATCATGTACTGATCCTGAGTTACATCCTGTATTATACTCCAGAGCTGCACTCACTATTCTGCTGGTGCAGTCACTGCGTACATACATTACTTATCCTGTACTGATCCTGAGTTACATCCTGTATTATACTCCAGAGCTGCACTCACTATTCTGCTGGCCATCACTAGAAACAGTCAACAAGCTTAACACCTTTTAACACAGATGAGCTCCTGTGAAGCAGAGAGATGGTTATCAGTATACCATATAGACAAAACTTCCCAGAATGCTAATTAGTAGAGTGAGCTTTGTGCAGTTCACAGAATTATGTGAGAGTTCAGCTCTGAAGGCTATAGAATTGTAAATACAGCTCTGCCCTATAGATAAGAGATTCACAAAGTTACCCAACTTTTTAATTGAATAATGTTATGCCTTGATGACATTTTCAATGGCTATGCCCCCCCCCCCCCATGCTATGTCCTTGCCCCAAAATTGCTGGTGGGTTCCCCAAAAAACAGCGCACGCCACACTGAGGAGGGGCTTTCTGATTGGCACATGTCTTCTGTAGGTGTCTATGATGACCCGTCCTGCACTCAAGATGTCAACCATGGGGTTCTTGCTGTGGGATACGGAAGCCTAAATGGGAAAAACTACTGGATTATAAAGAACAGGTGAGGAGTAGATCAGGTGCTGCGAGAGGGGAAGAGGGAGGAGGGGGAGTCACGTTACATTCTCCCTGCCGCCCACTCAGCAGATATGGAGGGGAAATGCAGGGACAATATCTCGAATATTATTACTAATTGTAGTATTTCTGTTCTATTCCAGCTGGGGGCAGAACTACGGAGCAAACGGCTATATCCTCATGGCAAGGAACCGGGGGAATATGTGCGGCATCGCAAGTTATCCCTCCTACCCCGAAATGTGAAATAAGCTTCAGTATGCCAAATGATGTCACCAGTGAGGTGCAGAGGCTCTATAGGTGTTGACTACCTGGACCACCCTGCAGGGAAAGAGATTTGGATCTTATACAATGGTTGCTCATAGCGATGATACATGTGATCCTTCACCGATCTAACGTCACTGTGTGCAGTGTCCATAGTGAATGCTCTCAACAAATGAATCAGAAATTCTGCTGTGTTTTTAAGCCCTGCCCTGAACTGCTTAGAAATCTCCTTTTATGCAAATCAGCATCAGCCCCGCCTCTTTGTGCATCAGTTTACTGCACTGTTGCAAAGTATGATACTGAACACTGATAATTTCAGGTCCTTAGAAGAACAATTTCGCCTTCTATCCAAATAGTGAAGAAAAAAAAAATATAAAAAATTACAAGCATTATCTGCTCCATTTTTGGCGCCATGAAAAAAAGTGAATGTAGGACTATGGACTGGGAGAATCGTGTTTTACCAGTTTGATCAATCATTATACCAGTTTATATTGTATGTTGTGTCATAAAACAAGCATGTCCCATTAAAAGGGTATGTCCACATGCATCAAAAGTAGAAAAACTTCTTAGATTAAAAATCTTCCCACCGTGTTGGGTATACAGCTCCCATGCACAGCCATGCCTTTCAATGGTTATTTGTAGTAACCATGGAAAAAATAGGGCCTTCATTGGATCTGTATAAACAAAGCTGAAGTGTATTTTTAATTTTTATTTTTAAATTAAAAGGCAGGATCAACCCTATTAGGCCAGGTATGCTGCCTGGTAGGGTTGGCTCTGATGATTAAAATGATACCTGCCTTGTGAAAATCGGTTGTGGTGTTCCTGAGAAAAAAGAGACTTATTCCTGATGCAAATAAGTGTTTTAGCGCATCCAGGGGTGTGGCCAACACTGGAAGCCTTAAGCCCTGCCCCTCAGGGAACCGAAGCCCTAATTAGCATATAGAATAAAAGTCTTTTTTTCTCAGGAACGCCACATCCAATTTTCACAAGACAGGTATCATTTTAATCAGCAGGGTCAACCCTACCAGGCAGTATACCTAGCTTAATGGGGTTAATCCATCTGACAGGTGCCCTTTAAACAAAGCTTTTTTCAAAGTTTTATTTTTAGATTTTAGATGCATTGGACCAAGGAAAAATGGTGGACATAACCTTTAAAGACCATTTACTTCATAAAATCACCTTGAGTCGTCTTCGATTATGTCTTCTTCTGGGAAAACTGGGTGACAACCAATCTGGCCACCACTTTTGGTGAGCAAATTGGTGATCACCCAATGTGGCCACCGTTGTTGACTCTAGAGGGGAGGACAACCAACTTTCTGAGACTCCTGAATGGCAGATCCTGTCCAGTTATGTAGCAAGTTCCTCAGGGCACTAGAAAAACTGGATGACAACCTACAGGATAGCTGCAATGGTGTCCATATTGGTTGTCAGACAGTTTTTACAAGAGACTAATGACTGAGGAGGGCTGGAGAGGTTTGGTGGAAATTTACTTCTACCTCAAAATCATCAAAGGATTCATCCCTAACACAGGCAGTAGAGGACCTCATGTATCACAACTGTCCAGCAACCAATCAGAGAGCAGGTAACAAGATGAAAGCTGGTCTCTGATTGGTTGAGGTCTCCATAAAAGCTGATTGCAGCTCCCCTCATGTGTAATATAAAAGCCCGGGCACCATGCCTGAAGATACTGAAGCATTATACCCTCCATGTCCACGGATTGGACCACAGGCCACAAGATTTGGGTTTAATCTACAGTACCAATTAAAAAAATCACTTTGCTGTTGATTAGAACGATGTGCAATCCTATATGTTCATTTCTGATTTTTACGTCATCCTATAATGTAATTTAAAGCTGTTTTAATAAAACATATCACTTGTGTGTCTATCGGGTCTGTAAACATCTGGGCCGCAGGTTGAGGGTTGGGATCCGGTGGTTGACTCGTTTGGTCGACACCATTTCTTGGGTGTGAACACCTGCAGCCTAGAATTTCTCCTTCCATGAAGGCGTGTCATCCACAGGGACAATGTCACATGACCATGGCTGGCACTTAGGACAGTGACATCACTCCAGAAGTGATGTCATCCTACACAAGAACACACAGAGAGTGGAGGAGAACCGCTGAATTCTACTTTCACTTCGGTTGCCTCCTCAGATATGCTTTAGATGTTTCTCCTCCTGCATCATTCCTTGGACTTCTGCCTCCACATTCTGGCAATAGATTCTCTCTACGCTCTTGGCTATGCCGCCGTCTACCTATCTATAAGGTTAGGTTCACATAGACCTTTGTTGGACGAGGTTTTGAGGCAGATTTTCCTGAAGGTTTTTCTGCGAAAATTGGATTTTAATAGAAATTTGAAAGAAGGACTTTTACTTCTCCTGTGGACTGCTGGGTCCACATCTGACTTTGACTGAAAGACCTTCAGGAAAATCTACCCCACACCCTTCTCCAAAAGTCTCTGTGTGAACCAACTCTTAGGCTACATTCACATGACTTTTCAGACCAGCAGTATGAAGGGCACTACTGGGGGCAATATTTACACTGTGGACAGTACTGGGGGCAATATTTATACTGGGGGGCATTACTAGGGACAATATGTATACTGGAAGGCTATACTGGGGGCAATATTTATACTGAAGGGCACTACTGGGGGCAATATCTATACTGGAGGCCACTATTAGGGGCAGTATGTATACTGGAGGGCACTACTGGGGACAATATGTATACTGGAGGGTACTACTGGGGGCAATAATCTATACTGGAGGGCACTATAGGTGTAATATGTATACTGGAGGGCACTATAGGTGTAATATGTATACTGAAGGGCACTATTGGGGGGCAATATGTATACTGGAGGTCACTAACCGGGGGCAATATCTATACTATAGGGCACTATTGGGGGCAATATCTATACTAGAGGGCACTATTGGGGTAATATGTATACTGGAGGGCACTATTGGGGGGCAATATGTAAACTGGGGGGCACTGGGGGGGCAATATCTATACTGGAGGCTACTATTGGGGGCAATATGTATACTGGAGGGCACTATTGGGGGGCAATATGTATACTAGAGGGCACTACTGAGGGCAATATGTATACTGGAGGGCACTATTGGGGTAATATGTATACTGGAGGGCACAATTGGGGGGGCAATATGAATACTGGAGGGCACTACTGAGGGCAATATGTATACTGGAGGGCACTATTGGGGTAATATGTATACTGGAGGGAACTACTGGGGGCAATATGTATACTGGAGGGCACTATTAGGGTAATATGTATACTGGGGGGCACTATTTGGGGGCAATATGTATACTGGAGGGCACTAGGGTGGGCAATATCTATACTGGAGGCCTGACTTGAGTTTCACCCCATGATGGCTTCTTCAAGAGGCTCCTGTACATTGCTCCAGGACTTGTGTTCTGCAGTGGAGAAGTAAGTGGCACCCATGCGTTATGTGACCCAGTGACATGATATATGGGTGCAGCGTTCAGGTGACCTGGAAGGTTGAGGATGATGCAGAGCTGGCGGTAAAGCCAAGGAGCTGGAACCCAGTGTTGGGATTTAGGTAAGTAGGAACCACCAAAGGTCTGGCCACACTGGTCTGCAGAAAGCGTTCCCGAGGTGAACAACCCCTTTTAGTTCAGAAATTCTGAACCTGCTGACTAAATATAACCTTAGAAGTCCCCAGGAGCCCAGTGTCATGAGTGAACACATCCTTACAGCATCATACATATCCTATATACTCACACACTTACCTTCTAAGCTGAATCCTTGCTCCAGGAAGAAGAAGAGGGGGACTCTGCACATAGCAGGACCATAAGCAGAACTTAGCCCTATAGGCCACTGAAACGGTGAGCACTTCCCCTCAATGTGACCAGGGGTGTGTGTCCCTGCACAGTCTGACACTATCCATTTACAGCTGCCAGTGTCAGATTGTGCAGGGACACACCTCCTTCTGGTAACCCCCAGCTGGATCTTCACTGCAAACCACTATCAATTCATTCATAAACTTCTAGGCAGGAATGTAACAAGATTGTTATTACATGGAAATGGAAGTAGTTACCAAAACAGGCCTGTCAGGAGAGGGGACAGGTCTTCACTCATGTGGGGTAACAAGCTCCACAGTCTTCGATAGGCAACAGGCTTAGTGGTCACAGCCTCTCAATGAGGGCGTAAGATTAATGTGAAGCTATAGGATAATTGGGTACACTGTCTCTTTAAGAAGTAAGAGCTGCGATTGGGGACATGACCGTTGCAGCCAATCACTGTCCTTAGCGGTCCACCATTCAAGACTGCATTAGTCATATTGCGGCTTTGAGGATGCGCAGCTGCACCTACTACTAGAGGTTACAGAGGTTCCCAAATACTTCAGACACCCCTTTAAATCCCTAACATTGTATTATGCAACCAAAAATAAGCACAGAAATCCCTGAATTCATTAATGTTGTTTTTTTATTTCATCAGTGAAAAATAAAAATTACAATCACATTTTAAAATATAGAAAATATTCGTGGAGTTTCATTAGGAGACATAGATCACAAATCCAAGAGTACCAGACTCCGTCACACATTATAATACATATGAAAATCAAGGGAGGGGGCGGCTTCGGGAGCGTCCTTCATTACTAAAATAATTGGACGGCAGCACATCTCAGAAAAAATTCAAACTTTCCACCATGGATCGGTCAAGCAGTTACAGACAGCACTGGTGTGAATATAGACCACTGAGGTGTATTACGTTTCAGGAGGTCATAAGCCCTTCTTCAGGAAGTGTGGGGTTATGGCCATATAGAGACGTCAACTCTCAAGGCATGGTGGGTAGCCAGCCATCCTAGATGTCCTCCTGCCCTGAACCTACCTGTCCACTGAGGAGAACAAGGCTTACATAATGACTTTCCTGTAGGGTCCAAGTCATGGAATTGGGTGGTCAGTTGTTGCCAGGGCCGTCTTTAATATTGATTGGACCCTGGGCAAGAGGTAGAACACAAGTGCCGCTGCCGCATTCATGGGTCCATACTTTATTAACTAAGTAGCAGGACATGTAGGGCATACATGGGGGATGTCCCTGCACTTACTATTATTTCTAGGTGCCGCTCCGTTGCGCTGCTGTGGCCCCTGTTACATTCTCCCATGCGGTATGCTAAGTAACAGCATCGGAACACCAGGGAGGAGACATCAGCTTCTGTCCCTGGGTGTTCCTTTTCCCAGGGAGAAGGAACGCCCACAGAGAAAAGCTGATGTCTTCTCCCTGGTGTTCCGATGCTGTTACCTAGCATACAGCGCAGGAGAAGGTAACGGGGGCCACAGCAGCGAAAGGAGCGGCACCCAGAAATAATAGTAAGTGCAGGGACATCCCCCATGTATGCCCTACATGTCCTGCTACTTAGTTAATAAAGTATTGACCCATGAAAGGTCCTCTAGTGGCCAGCGGGGCTCAAGAGGCAGTTGGTCAACGCATTTTGGGGGAAATGATACAGATCTGGAACTTTAAAGTAGAGCCTGTATAATATAGACACATGGGAGATCTGAAGGCACGTGTATATGGACAATCTTTGCATGGTTAGAAGATCCCACCACCATCTAATGGGCCTCCATGACATAGGTCTTAAAATACCTTCAATGTCTTGACATCCTTTCCAAATTTACTGTAGGATGACCACCTTGTGATGATTGCCGCATCCATTGAACCCACTAGAACTTTTGACAGCTCATGTTGGGCCTAGGAGTAGAAGAACCCCCCCATCCCTGAGATATGATGATAGAGGGAGATAGATGCAGCAGAATGGACAATCCCTGAGTTGCCAGCCTAAAGATATTCTAAGAGAACCATTGGAACAATGAATGTGGAGATCTCTGGATCCATGCAAGGTACAGGGCTGGTTCTAGCTTTGGTTGTAGCTTTTATATTAATCATGGGATACCCCTTTAAGGCAAGTAAGGTCGGTGGTAACTTCTCACCAGGTGAGTGATGATCTTCTAGGGATGGTAGTGAGATATTCCTGTTGGCTCCTTAGGTACGACTCATCCCTCAATAAACCAAATTCAAAAACATTTTTTATTTTTGGGACTAAATTCAAAATGTTTTCCTGAGACAATAAGGATGGAAACATGTCTGTGCACAAAGGAGCCACATACAACAGGGCTTATAGCGGAAGGGCTGCTTGATGGGCGGTGGCGCGAAAGTCTGCTTCATCTGCGTCCAATACAGATCACATGAGAGGGTAGCTGGCAAGGTTGGCAATGCCGCAGGCATTTCTTTTATCCCTGGCCATTAGGATGTAGCCTTTATTTCCCCAGGTATCGCCCCAGCTGTAGAGAGAAACCACACACAGTCATATAATACATAAGACGTCACATTGTCCTCTTCACAGCGCATGCTCCTTTAGCGACGCCCCTACTGAGGATGGAAATCTAAATCGACATCCTTTCTCTAAATCGGGGATGCTCAACCTGTTGTAAAACTACAACTCCCACCATGCCCTGCTGTAGGCTTTCTGGGCATGCTGGGAGTTGTAGTAGGTTGAGCATCTCAGCTCTAAATCTTAACTCCAGGCATGAATGATAAAATTCTGTCCACCTGCAGCCACCACTAGGGGGAGCTACATATAAACGCAATAATAAATCATTAAGCAACTGCTGGTAAGAGCATGTTATATGGTAAAGGGTTTAGCCATGACAAACATTTATCACCTATCTACTTAAATCCTTGGGACCCCCAAGATCACTAGAACGGGGGTCCCAATCCTTCTATTCTGGAGACATTTCAATGGCATGGTGGTCATGCTGCTCTACCACACCAGGGTGCTGCATACCTGTTCTTTATAATCCAGTATTTGTCCTTCTTCTGCACGCCATACCCGACAGCGAGGACAGCGTGGTTTATATCTTCTGGATTGCAATCTGCATCATAGTACACACCTAGAGCAAGAGGAAAACAACTACGGAAAATGTTTTTATGGGGCCAAAATAATAACACAAATATAATTATAATCCTATAATACTTGGAAGCAGAGCCACTAGGGGGCGCCGACACACTGCTGTTACAGGATATACACATGCAGAAGGAAGAACGCTTTCTCCAGTATGGCCTGTAGGTGGCACTCTTGTCTTCTTCATCAAGGAGTCCTATTTTGCATACGGTTCTCCCAGGGTGCATTACTCCATTCTCTGGAGTACTAATAGTGGGATTCAGGAAGTCATACCTTTACTGTAAAACTGGAAGCTTTGGAGGGTGGCATCGATGCCCACTGACACAGGCCCCACGGTGCCCACGGCCTTCTTCAGAGCCTTCTCGCTTCCTTGTGGCACCTCCTTGTAAGCCTTACATTTGGCCGCTCTGCCAGCTGTGGTGTAGTTACAGGGCTGATCCTAAAAAGCAGAAAAACATGAAAACAATGGAGGTGCAAAATTCCAAAATTCAATTTTTTTTATCGTGAGGTCCGCCAGGCCGACATGCCAGTCGTGGGTCATACGTTAAAAAGACTGGGGGCCAGCACTTCACCAGGAGGGGGTTTGGATGAAGGACCTGTTGGTGTTATTTCTATAGCGGGAGCAGAGGTAAGACTGTAACGCCCCAGAGGTGCATTACCACCTTTTACACCCCTCTACTATCTCTTATGGTCTTGCACATTGTGTATTTGTATTTCTGATTTTGTGACTGTTAAAATGTAATGTGCCTGGTTTACCAGCGGGTGGCAGCAGGCATGGCAGAGCTAGTTTGCCTAGAGTGGAACCTTCTGTCCATTCTTGCCCTGGGGAGGAGTTTTAGTCAGTGAGGAGTAGTTGAGAGTAGCCCTGTATGGGGAAGGCAGCAGGTCCTCGTCCCTGCTGGACGAGTCTTGCAGAAGTGAGTGTAGAGTACCTCCTCCGAGGGGAAGACTGTGTGTCAGCCAGCAGAGCACTGTCTGCTCTGCGGGAACAAGAGAAAAGAGCAAAGAGCCTCAGAAGCCAAGAGGAAAGGTTCCCTAGATAAAGACAAAGATACAGATAAAGAGTAAGACAGAGTCAGACCACAGAAAGTTAAGTACAGCAGAGAGGAAAAGTCTATTTAAAGGGAACCTGTCACCAGTTTTATGGTGTCCTAACTAAGGGCAACATAAATAAGTGACTGATTCTCTTAGCAAAATGCTGGGTCACTTTCTTTAATTGACCCAGTCAATCTGCCAACATGTTGTATTGAAAAGCTCCAGCTCATAATGATGAGTCATAAATATTCATGAGCTCCTGACTCTCCCCGCCCACCTGCTGCTGAGTGACAGTTTGTTTCCATATGAATCAGCAGCAGGTGGGCAGGGGAGTGGCTATAGCTCTGAATTAAAAATACGCTGGACTCAATGACATCACGCTGGACTCAAATCAGCTCATTAGCATGCGGCATCTTTGTGTGTATATTATGAGGTAACCATCTGTCACACCAGTAAGTGAATACATCTAAGGTATTTTTTAGTAGTTAATAATTGTATATAATTAGTTAGATTATAATCAAATATCCACATGACAGGTTCCCTTTAATCCTGATAGTACAGCAGAGGTCCAAAACCTGCTGGTAACCAAGATAAAGCTGGAAGATTGTTCCCTGATGAAAGTTTACTCAAGTAAAGCTTTTATTAACTTTAATACAAGTCTGGACTCAATTCATTTCTTCATCCCCCTCATCAACTATCCCATGCGCTGCTTCGGACGACAATATCCAGGTAGGAGCACCGTGACACATGCAGAGCCACACCTAAAGGGGCATTTTAGGCAACCCTTAGACTACTCTGGCATTCCTACACCTGGGTACCACTAACACCATCTACTTAGGAGGACTCTGTCCCTTGTTGCTGAAATGGCGTCACGACAGAAAACTTTCACTTTAAGGGACCCCATGGCAGCCCCCCCTTACCTCTGCTGCAAGACTACCGGGCGGCCAAAAGAGTGTGAAACGCGTGGTCTTACCAGTGCACCAGCTGATGTCGCTGGAGAGGGGGCATAGCCTGGTACCCAAGGCTAGTTATAACCGTGAACTGTTAGATTATTTCATATAGGGAGCTGTTATATGGTTGCCGTGTGTTGGTATTTTAGCACTGTACGGCAGTATTATTTGAGCACTGTTTGGTGGTATTATTTGATCTGTGTATAGCGGTATTATTTGAAGACTGTATGTTGGTATTATTTCAGCACTGTAAGATGGTATTATTTGAATATTGTATGCTGGCATTTTATGCCAGTATTATTTGAGCGCTATATGTTGGCATTATTTGAGTACTGCATGGTGTTATTATTTGAGCATTGTATGATGGTATTATTTCAGCACTCTGTGATGGAATTATTTGAGTACTGTATGGTAGCATTATCTGAGCAATGTATGGTGGTATTATTTGAGCACTATATGGTGGTATTATATCAACACTGTATAGTGGTAGTATTTGAGCTTTGTATGATGCTATTATTTAAGCACTCTGTGATGGTATTATTTGAGCACTATATGCTGGTATTATTTGAGCACTGTATGGTGGTGGTATTATTTGAGCACTGTATGGTAGCATTATTTGAGCATTCTCTGGTGGTATGTAGTGTTGAGCGAACCCCAACTGTAAAGTATGGGTACCTGGACCCTAACCTGAACTTTGCCGGAAAAGTTTGGGTTCGAGTTCGGTGTTCGGGCATTTAATAAAGCTTGTTGAAAGTCTGCAGGGCAGCCAATTAACAAGCTTTTAAGCTGTGTGCCCTTAGAAGCCATCACAGCCATGCCTAGTAATGGCATGGCTGTGATTGGCCAGTGCATCATGTGACCCAGCCTCTATATAAGCTGGATCCCGTGTAGCACCGCCCATCAGCTCAGAGTAGTGCAGGGACAGGAAGCAGGCAGCTGGAGTGAGGGACAGTGTTAGTGCAATTTTTTGTGGGTGCAATGCACCATCTTTGAACCCCTAACACAGAAAGCTAATCATAAATCTGGCTGTTAATTCTGTGGGTGACCTACAGGGATTTTTTTTATGGGTGCAATACAACATTGTACTTTGTACCCCTGACACACAAATAGAATAGTTAATCCGTCTGTTAGTTCGGTGCACGTCATATACCCATTTATTGCGTGAGGTACACCTGCACTGCATACGTGACAGGGAAATGAATATAGTTCCCTGGCGTGGCAGTTCTTCAGACAATGTGCTGACGACAAGACGCGAGTGGTTTGCACGCTGTGCAATCGGAGCCTGAAGCGAGGCATAAATGTTCTAAACCTGAGCACCACTTGCATGACCAGGCATCTAAGTGCAAAGCACGAGCTGCAGTGGAGTAGACACCTCAAAAACCACAAAAGATCTCTGGCTCTTCCTCTTCTGTTGCAGTCTTGGCCTCTTCCTCCCCTTCTGGAGTGACAGTGTCACCCAGCAAACAGAGGATGTGGCAGCAACACCACCACCATCACCAAGCATCTCCACAATGTCCCATGGAAGCGTTCAGCTCTCCATCTCCCAAACACTGGAGAGGAAGAGGAAGCACCCCCCTAATCACCCGCGATCCCTGGCCCTGAATGCCAGCATTTCAAAATTCCTGGCCTTCGAAATGCTGTCATTCCATCTGGTGGAGACGGAGACTTTTAAAAACCTTATGGCGGTGGCTGTCCCACAGTACGTGGTTCCCAACTGCCACTACTTTTCCAGACGAGCCATCTCTGCCCTGCACAACCAAGTGGCGGACCAACTTAGGTGTGCACTGAGCAACGCCATCTGAGGCAAGGTCCACATAACCACCAATACGTGGACCAGTAAGCACGGGCAGGGACATTATATCTCCCTAACAGCACACTAGGTAAATGCAGTGGCGGCTGGGCATGAGGCGGTTAGCAGTTTGGCGCATGTCCTTCCCCTACCGAGGATTGCAGGGAGCTTCTCTTTGCCTCCTGTTGCTTCCTCCTCCTACTCCGCATCCTCCTCTACCGGCTCCTCATCCGGTCAGCGTAACACCTTCACCACCAACTTCAGCACAGCCAGGGGTAAACGACAGCAGGCAGTTTTGAAACGTATCTGTTTGGGGGACAAACCCCACACCGCGCAGGAGCTGTGGACGGGCATGGAACAACAGACCGATGAGTGGTTTGTGCCAGTCAGCCTCAAGCCCGGCCTGGTGGTGTGCGATAATGGGCGAAATCTCGTAGCAGCTCTGGGCCTAGCCGGTTTGACGCACATCCCTTGCCTGGCGCATGTGCTGAATTTGGTGGTGCAGAGATTCCTGAAAATTGAGCCCGATATATCAGAGCTGCAGCATAAAGTGCGATCCGTCTGGGTGCGCTTTCAGCTTTCTCACCCTGCTGCTGCTCGCCTGTCTGCGCTGCAGCGTAACTTTGGCGTTCACGCTCACTGCCTCATATGAGACGTGCCCACCAGGTGGAACTGCACCTTGCACATGCTGGCCAGACTGTGCGAGCAGCAGCGGCAGGCACGGGTAAGACGCTCTGCGGAACAGCACCACTTCACCACCAATGACTGGGCCTCCATGTGGGACGTGTGGGACGTGTTTCGCTGTTTCGAGTACTCCAACAACATGGCCAGTGCCGATAACGCCGTCCTCAGCGTTACTATACCACTTCTATGCCTCCTTGAAAAAACGCTTCAGGCGATGATGGAAGAGGATGTGGCACAGGAGGAAGAGGGATCATTTCCACGGTTATCAGTCATTCACAAGTGGCTCCGAGGGTGGGTTCCTGCACCAACAGAGGCCAGGTACACAACTGTCCAGCCAGGGCACAGTTCTGGAGGATGTGGATGATGAGGAAGAGGAACCATGTTCACAGCAGGGTGTCACCCAAAGCAGCTCATGGGCATCATCGGAGCCTGGCTGGGGGGATGAAGAGGACACAGATGACACACCTTCCACAGAGGACAGCTTGTCCTTACCTCTGGGCACCCTGGCACACATGAGCGACTACATGCTGCAGTGCCTGCGCAACGACCGCCGAGTTGCCTACATTCTAACCAGTGCTGATTACTGGGTGGCAATCATGCTGGATCCCCGCTACAAGGACAACGTACCGTCCTTACTTCCGTCACTGTAGCGTGATCGGAAGATGCGTGAATACAAGCGCACTCTGGTAGATAAGCTGCTGATGGCATTCCCACCTGACAGCGGGGGCACAGTGGAAGCACAAGGCGAAGGCAGAGGAGGAGGAAGAAGTGGCTAAAGCAGCTGGGGCACCGCCAGCACCTCAGAAGGCAGGGTTAGCATGGCCAAAATGTGGAAAAGCTTTGTCAGCACGCCACAACGACCAGCACCACCAGCTGATATGGAACGTCTTAGCAGGAGGCAGCATTTCACCAACATGGTGGAGCAGTATTTGTGCACACGCCTACACGTACTGAATGACGGGTCTGCCCCCTTCAACTTCTGGGTCTCCAAATTGGGCATATGGCCTGAGCTTGCCGTTTAGGCCTTGGAGGTGCTGGACTGCCCTGCAGCCAGTGTATTATCTGAACGTGTATTCAGCACGGCAGGGGGCGTCATCACAGACAAGCGCAGCCGCCTGTCCACAGCCAACGTGGACAAGCTGACGTTCATTAAAATGAACCAGGCATGGACCCCACGGAACTTCTTTTGCAGCCCTCTAGCCCTTTCTATGACTTTTTTAGAGCCATTTTAGTGCCCCAAAGTTCAGGTCCCCATTGACTTTAATGGGGTTCGGGATAAAGTTCGGGTCTCGAACTTGAACTTTGCGGCGAACCCGAACTTCCAGGTGTTCGCTCAACCCTAGTGATATGTATTTTGTCTGGCACAGCTATATAAACACCTTACAGCATATTACGTCTGTAAATATAGTGGCAACCCAGTATAGCATTTTATTTAGGAAACTGTATGGAAGTATTATTTGGCTATTGTATGGCATTGTAACAGCTACAGTGGCCTCCTCTACCATATGTACACCATGGTCCTGTGGATAACAGGATAAGGTCACATCCCAAAAATCTAGTGGAAGGCTGGGAATATCTGGAGTTTCACAAGTAGTAAATGTCACTGAGACCTCCATTAATACGGGGAATCTAGCAGAACCTACAATGTGATGAAGACTCCGATCAAGCGGAAATCACAGAGGAAGTGAGAACCGTGACGAGCAGGAGGATGTGAAAATACCTCATGTGAAAGAACAGAGAGAAAAGCGTAAAGGGGCTGTACGCAAAAACATGGCCGCTTTCTTCCAAAAACAGCACCACACCATAATATGAAGTGCTCACCCCAAAATATTTATAAGGCATCAAATACCACCCAGAATATCGCTAAACCAATCAACCCAAGTTATTATCAATCACCCCTCCCAAGTTTGAAAGGTCACCAATAACAGATCACCACTTCGTGTTAATCAGTGCGATTTACATACATTACGTCCCATAGTGGAGAGCATCCACCAATGGACCCCTTACCTCATGCACAATTATCCAGCTTGGTGTCTCATAATCCTCTGTGCGTATGCTCAACGTAATGCTGGAGGACTACCAGATGGGTAAAGTGTATAATGGGCAAAATCAGCAGACTCAAGGGAAACCAAGAAGGAGAAAAGGCAAAAGATTTGAACAAAGTCATTTTGGATTTACTACTTGTGATTCTGAATCCACAGAAGAGTCGATTAAGTCAGTTCTTTTAGGAGGACAAAAGCAAAACAAAGATGGAAATCTAGACGGGGCGGAAGGAAGCACCATAGGACCAAGAAGAAATGCACCTTCACAAGTGTATCCGGGACGGACGAGAGAGACACGATGGAGAACAACGAGGCGCAATTTGAAGAATTAGAACAACTGGTGGTGAATATCTCCTCAGTTGACCTCACTAATGATCAGATCAATGTATTGAGTCGGGGATTAACCTTTTGTCCATCGTTACCAAGTGATTGGTTTGACATAGAATTAGATCTACAACGGTTTTTCAGGAGACTGCAATTAAAAGTTTTTTTTGCCTTGAATGCTGAGAAGGATGTTAAGCCAAGGGGACTGCTGATAATGATGAGAGTCTTTTGTGTTTTAGGATTTAGGCAAGAAAAAAAGTGCATTTGTCCCTCCGCATAATGAAACATACAGGAGTTAGTAAATAAACCGATTAGGGACCTTAGGGATCATAGTGGAGGTGAGTATAAAAGTAATATGTCACAACAGGAGAAGAATGCAATAAAGTCCCTGGAGTTGATTGAGACAATTACGATGAAACTGGCACCGGTGGTCGTAATGGACGCCAATAAATATATAAATGAGATACGGAGGCAATTGGGGGATGAGGAAGTTTATGAGGTGTTGAAAGGTGATCCTAAATTCGAAATTAAGAATGTTTTGGGGGTGATGATCGATGGAGCGTTGAATGAAGGAATTATAGATAGTGATTTGGGGAAGTATCTGAAGATACCATATCCAATCACGCTCATGCTATATATCCTCCCCAAAATTCATAAGAGTTTAATGGACCCCCCAGGTAGACCTATAGTCTCGGGTAGGGGATCAATTTTTACTAATATAGCCTTCTTTTTTGATAAGGTCTATGCTTTGAATGCCCCCTTATACATCAGGGACACTAAATCATTTTCTTTTGAAGTGACGTGACATTACAGTACCAAAGAGTTTTCTTCTGGTTTCCATTGATGTGGTCTCATTATACACGTCAATTGAACATGATGATGGTTTGAGGTCGATCGATGTGGTTTGTCGTCCAACTTTTGGAGGTGGTCCTGAAGAAGAATTATTTACCAACGGAAGCGAGGCACGGAAATGGGGTCTAATGTGGCCCCGACTTACGCCAACATCTATATGGCCGATGTGGAGGACAGGCGAGTGTACCGATCGACATTCATGGAGAGGACCCTGTGCTGGTGGCGCTACATTGATGACGTTTTTCTAATTTGGTCAGGCACAAGGGAGGAATTGGATTGTTTTCATTTACACCTGAATAGTGATATACCTGGATTACAGTTCACTAAAACGATGTCGGAAAATGAATTACAGTTTTTGGATTTTAAGGTACTGTATATGTAGAAGATGGTCAGATTAAAATGGATCTATATAAAAAACCCACAGATAGGAACAGCCTGTGGAAGTTTGATAGCAATCACCCTCGTAGGATGGTTGAATCGCTCCCATGGAGTCAACTATTTAGGGTTAGAAGAGTGGTATCTGATGAACAAAGGTTTTGTAAAAGAATTGATGAGATGTGTCGGAAATTTGTCAATAGAGGTTATCCACGTAGATTACTGCAGAAGACACAAAATAAGATCTTGATGGCAGATAGAGAATCCACATTACATTCTACATCCAAAACTGATGAGATACGGAGGATCACCCTGGGAACGTTGAGGAGAGGAGGTGACAGGGAGATTGCCACGGGTAGTACGGGGAAGGAAAGACAACCAAAGGGAACCACAACAAAACAACAACAGACTAGGCCCCAAACCTAGGGAACAAAGAGGTCACCGCCTAGCAATCCCTGATACTCTCCCTAAGCTGCTAACCACATGTGCAAATCTCAAAGGTAGAAATGCACATGCACAGGAACCTGAGACTGCTGAAACACTGCACCAAACCATCAGCTTAGGGAACAGGGAAAGAGGCAACCGGCTCCTTCCAAACTGAAGGAGCTAGTGTCTCCCTGAGGCCTAGTCAGAACAGACACACCAAGAAAGAGAAAAGGACTTAGCTTGAGAAGCAACTGGAACAGGAGAACCACCTCACAAGCAGAGCACTCCACAGAAGAACTATCAGCCGCAGGGAAACAAGTGAGAGGCGGAACATATAAAGAGCCACCTGACTGATAATGAGCAGCATCTGCGAAGGGGTGGAAACCTGTCAGCAACAATGAAAACAAGAGAGATCTGTCAGATAGACTCCTGAGTCTTGCGTCTATCTGAACTTCTAAGATCTCTCCCATGGCCGGTGGTGACAGAGATGATCTTGAGGAAAAAATAATTGAAATGGATCTTTACTCTGTGGTCATTACAGCCTTATGGCTTAAATATAGAATTCAATGTAAGTGGTATAGAGTAGGATATCTTTGTCAGTTTAGTTTTTTTAGGCCATAAGTTTTTAACCCCTTTTTTTATGTAATATTTTATTTTGTTTAATTTCTATAGGTGGAGAGAGATCGAGGCTGGACCCTTATCATTCACAAATTGATACAGTTGGCGATCTTTAAATTGTTATTGAACATGATATTCTCAAATTAGAGCGCTCATCTTAGCTGGATTTACATCGTGGAATGGATTGTGTGATCGGCGGGATCCTATTGGTTATAATTGGGGGAGTGCCTCTATCCCCATCGTTACGTGATGCCATGTAGATTCAGCCACGCGAGATGGAGGTGGTTGTGGCGAATATAAAGCGCGAGATGCGATCATGTGATTGGAGTTTGATCACATGATCTGCTGACATCATGAAGGGGTGTAACTGTTTAGGCTCTGGCCGTTTGATATACATCAATGTGGTGGTGACCCAGCTGATGATGAGCTAGGTGGTCATGTGATCATGAGTTGATCACATGACCTGATTGCTGATTACAGAGGAAGGAGCGTTACGTTGAGCATGCGCAAAGAGGATTATGAGACGCCAAGCTGGATAATTGTGCATGAGGTAAGGGGTCCATTGGTGGATGCTCTCCGCTATGGGACGTAATGTGTGTAAATGGCACTGATTAACACGAAGTGGTGATCTGTTATTGGTGACCTTTCAAACTTGGGAGGGGTGATTGGTTTAGCGATATTGTGGGTGGTACTTGATGCCTTATAAATATTTTGGGGGGAGCACTTCATATTATGCTTGACAAAGACTACATAGTAGTGGAAACGTTGCTGCTTTTTATGAGCCTTTTTGTAAATTTTTTCATGGACTAACTATCA
This sequence comes from Bufo gargarizans, assembly GCF_014858855.1. Classification (NCBI taxonomy): domain Eukaryota; kingdom Metazoa; phylum Chordata; class Amphibia; order Anura; family Bufonidae; genus Bufo; species Bufo gargarizans. Next base: position 188,168 of record NW_025334326.1, read on the forward strand.
ATAACGAATCAATCTATCAATGTCCACCAGCAGAATAGTGAGTGCAGCTCTGGAGTATAATACAGGACGTAACTCAGGATCAGTACAGGATAAGTAATGTATGTACACAGTGACTGCGCCAGCAGAATAGTGAGTGCAGCTCTGGAGTATAATACAGGATGTAACTCAGGATCAGTACAGGATAAGTAATGTATGTACACAGTGACTGCGCCAGCAGAATAGTGAGTGCAGCTCTGGAGTATAATACAGGATGTAACTCAGGATCAGTACAGGATAAGTAATGTAATGTACACAGTGACTGCACCAGCAGAATAGTGAGTGCAGCTCTGGAGTATAATACAGGATGTAACTCAGGATCAGTACAGGATAAGTAGTGTATGTACACAGTGACTGCACCAGCAGAATAGTGAGTGCAGCTCTGGAGTATAATACAGGACGTAACTCAGGATCAGTACAGGATAAGTAATGTATGTACACACTGACTGCACCAGCAGAATAGTGAGTGCAGCTCTGGAGTATAATACAGGATGTAACTCAGGATCAGTACAGGATAAGTAATGTATGTACACAGTGACTGCGCCAGCAGAGTAGTGAGTGCAGCTCTGGAGTATAATACAGGATGTAACTCAGGATCAGTACAGGATAAGTAATGTATGTACACAGTGACTGCACCAGCAGAATAGTGAGTGCAGCTCTGGAGTATAATACAGAACGTAACTCAGGATCAGTACAGGATAAGTAATGTATGTACACAGTGACTCCACCAGCAGAATAGTGAGTGCAGCTCTGGAGTATAATACAGGATGTAACTCAGGATCAGTACAGGATAAGTAATGTATGTACACAGTGACTACACCAGCAGAATAGTGAGTGCAGCTCTGGAGTATAATACAGGATGTAACTCAGGATCGGTACAGGATAAGTAATGTATGTACACAGTGACTGTACCAGCAGAATAGTGAGTGCAGCTCTGGAGTATAATACAGGATGTAACTCAGGATAAGTAATGTATGTACACAGTGACTCAGTTTTGTACTTAGATTATTTCTATCTAATGGCTATACAATGATGATGAAAGATGGACATACCCTTTAAGTATGAGTGATCTTGGAAAAGCCGAGTGATAACCCATATGAGAGCTGCAATTTCTACCATGTGAACTGAGCGCATCACCGGTACTTACCTCTCCAACATAAGGATAGGCTTCCTCTGAGTCAATCCCTTTATTGTCCCTCACATACTCAAAGGCGTTGGTCATGAAGCCTCCTCCACATCCATCATTCTTCGTGACACAATCTACAAGGTTCTGGGGGCTGAGGACATTCAGTTTTCCAGTTTTTTCTTCAGTTGTCCTTCCAAAGCTCCTACAGAGCTAAAAGCCCAACATGACCCACAGGATCCCTGAAACAGAAGCAAAAGAATAGCGGAAAATCTGGTGGCTTGTGGTGTAATGCGAAATATATATCAGAAAACGTTATATTAGGCGATTTTTGGGGCTGCTAAATTGATGACTCTCAGCATTCCTGCCGATCAGTTTACTAGCAAGTGCCGCCCCTTTAATTACTGTTGGTATTGGTCATGTCTGGTACTTGAATGGGGCTGAGATGCAGCGAGCTGCAGTACCAGGCACAGCCACAGCTGTACGATGGCGCTGTGCCTGGTAAACAATGTAGTGTACTGGACTAATCTCAAAGAATGACGTAAGGATAGACCATTTTAGTAATCCCAAAAAACCCTAGTATAAATTAAATGCTAATTCTTTCTTAAAGGGACGTTGTTGTCTCACCTGATTCCTGACTGGTGTGACGTAACCTTTTTTCCTGTAGTCAATGGAGTCTGGGAGGGCACCTGTCCCATCATCATCATCATCGATAGTGTTGTTCCTGGCTCTGCCTCGGGAAGAAACTTTGAGACCTGTCATTGTCCTTGAGACTTCTTCACTGGTCTAAAAGGGAATAAAATTATAAATGAATTACAAAAAATCACCGTCCGAGTTAGCCCCTAAAATTGAGAAACTGAGGAACGTTCGAGGTGTCTTCGATTAGCAGGATCTCATCTGGAGTGATTTAGGGCTGCCTTTAGATGACCACTCTTGGGACATGCCTCCACCTTGGTCCTATGTCCTCGATGGACAGTGGTGGCTGGTTACCTTTAAACCCCCCAGTGTACACCGGACCCTTAGGATCCATAAAATGCTAATGGCCACAGATTGGACGGATAGTACACTTGACTTGTAGAGATGTCATGGTAGCCACTTACCATATCTCCTAACTGGTTCATGGCCAGCTCATAGGTATGTAGCCCTTGGAAATACTCCATGTTGTGGTGGATGATGAACTTGTAGTTCTTCTCCCAGATCAAGCGCCTCGTCAACTCGTCAACCTATAAAAGATAGATGGATCTGATTAACTAGTCAAAAGGCTCTTGTGTTTCTTGTAAGTTCAACCCACATAATACTGCCTTATAGTGCCAGATAATCCTGCCATATACAGCCCACATAACACCACTATATAGTGCCCAAGTAATAGGCAGTATTGAAATATAAAACCCAAATAAATACTGCCATGTACATGCCATATAATACTGCAATTCCGTTTTTAAATAATGCTGCCCTATACAGCCCATCTAACAAACAATGGGCAGTATCAAAATATAAAAAAATACTACCGTGTAGTTGCTATATATAATACCATAATTGAGTTTCTAAATAATACTACTATATACAGCCTATATAACACCACCATATATTGCCCAAATAATAAACAGTACTCAAATATAAAATCTAAACAAAATACTGCCATGTAGTTGCCACATAATACTGTAATTCAGTTTTCAAAGAATGCTGACATATAGTGCCCAAATAATATGCAGTATTCAAATATTAAAAAATGATGCTATGTAGTCACCATATCATACTGTGATTGAGGTTCCAAATAATACTGCCACACATAGCCTACATTACACCACCATATATTGCCCATATAATCAACAGTATCCAAATATAAAGTCTGAAAAATATTGCCATGTAGTTGGCATATAATACCGTAATTCAGTTTTCAAATAATGATGCCATATACAGCCCACATAACACCACCATATAGTGCCCAAATAATACGTAGTATCCAAATATAATAAATACTGTAATGTAGTTGCCATTTAATACTGCAATTGAGTTTCCAAATAATACTGCCATATACAGCCTACATAATACCACCATATATTTCCCAAATAGTAGGCAGCATCCAAATATAACATTTGAAAAAATACTGCCATGTAGGTACCATATAATACCGCAATTCAGTTACCAAATAATATAGATATATACACATAAATAATAATACTTGAGGGAGTTCAATTCTATCACCTTGTAAATGAGGGCTCTGGGCAGTTGCCCAGTTTGCCTCCCCCTAAATCTGGCCCTGCCACATAGAAGGCGCAGGTACTGCCTCTGTGTTCTGTCCTTGGCGTACATATAGTAACTTACCTTTCCATTGTATTGCTTCTGATATGTTCTTTTCCACTGCTCCCATTCTGAGTCCAGTGTGTCTTCTAAGAATCGGCCAGCGCTCACCAGTGGAAGAACCAAAAGCGCTAGGTAGAGGATCATCATGCTACAGGAAGACAAGAATGACATCATCAGGAGGTGTACATTTGAAGGACAACTGGTAGGTGGTGATGGAGGACAATAAGGTCATAAAAGTTCTTCTACAATAGTCTATAAGTATAAGGGTAAGGTTGTACGCACACAAATAACACTAAAACCTTAGGTACTTTCCTTAAACTGTCTAATAAATCCAAAATATTTCATAATTCAGCATCTGTAAGCTCAGATAAAAGGAATAATATAATCTACATACTTCATTAATCTAAGTGTCAAGATGAATCATCTGCCAACCAGTAGATATCCGAATGTACTGTACTTCCTGCAGCCTCTGCGCTGCCAGCATCACCATCCTTTCTTCCACTGCCGCCATATCTTCTCCATCTCCCTCCCCCCACGTTAAAATATCATCTACCTTAGCATCTTACCTCCCAACACAGAAACTTTGTGTGCTTAGTTTAACTTCTGGAAAAACTTCTTCGCCGGCACAGTGAAACCAAATATCTCTACGGGCACAGACCCGGCAGTCGCACCTCAGTGAATCTTACAAGGACGTTTTTGGGGACAGAAACCTTGCTCTGCTGCTGAACACTTTCGGTTGTAGAGAGAAGTGAAATCTTAGCCAGAAGTTTTGTATGAATCAGGCGGTCACGAGACGCTGTGTGGTGGGATGTCCACAGCTGGTTATACTTATAGATCAGTCAAACAAAAGAAAAACGCCCCTAAATTCCTGGATCGAATCTGAAAACAAGACCTCAGATCTCCTTAACAGGAGCCAACACGTGACTAAGTAACTTCTAGTAAGCTTTATCTGTTTCTGGACAAGCTGGGTGCCTATCAAAATGGCTGCTGTGACCACTAGTGTGGAGCTACAGGACTAATTGCTCCCCAGTGACTTATCCACCGATGTACCAACCTAACATGCCCACTGTCCTCTCACCGCTCTTGGTGGCCCTCGCATGTATCTCTTTGACACGTTCTGACATAGGTGGACAAGTGTAATAACCGTCATGATGATCACCACCAGGGCCGACCTTAGGGGTGTGCGACCTGTGCTGTAGAACCCGACTGAAGCGGGCTTGATAGAAGTCCTGGTATCCACCACCACTATGAACTTTTTAGCACTGTTCTAAGATTGATTTATATACAGGGCGGTATTATTTGGCAGTATTTATATTGCGTAACTCCATACTTTACATTATATTTGCAGCGTATGGCAGTGGCAGCTCTGTATAGCGCTGTATACCATATCAGAGGCACCAAATTAGGGTATCGCACAGGGTAGCACCCAACATATGGCCAACCGTAGTGAATAAAAGCGCTACTACACTGTCTCTTGTGCCATTATTCCTTTAATAGAACACTTTAATCTTCTCCGACAACCAAGCTCCTGCAAGGGACGCGTCTTGGTTCTGGTGTTGTGGTTGTGCCTGGAGTTACAGCTTCATCCCATTCAATTGAGCTGCAGTACCAGTCACGGCCACTATGCGGAGTATGGAGCTGTGCAGTATGGATCAGCATAAACAGCGAAGGGCTCATGGTGCACCATGGTTCCTTTAAACGAGGATGTCATTGTAGTGGTAGGACATTTTTATGACTGTCCTCATGTGACATTCTTATTAACTGTATTAGTTCCCGATATCAGACGCTCATTACCAGAAGAAATCCCACCAAATCTTACATGGACGTTTCGCAAGAACGCCTTCAGCTTCCTTATGTAGAAATAGACACTGACTTGAGTTTACTGAGATTACTGACAATTGGGATATTTTTAGACTTGTCAAGGGACGATGGAAGTTGTCATTTTGCAACAGCCGGAGAGCCAAGGTTGGGGGTTACTGTGGTAAGTGACAGGCCCTAACAGGCCACATTAATGTTGCACCGGGGTCCAAAGTGGTCTAAGACAGTTCCGAGTCACCAGCGGAGGCAGAGCAGACCCGGGTCGGTAAGATCGTGCACGCACCACATCACAGTGTTGGCGCCTAGAGACTGAGACCAGGCCTGTAGTTAGTTAGTTAGGGTCTCTGTTTGTGTCAGGCCACAAGTGTTACTACTGTTCATTGCAAGGACTCCATAACTTAAAGTGACATTTCACATTGTAGGGCTGATAAACTCCCCACAAACTCAAGCCAGGCTGGCGTTTTGCTCAGAAGGAATACTCAGGCACATGCTACAACACCAGTTATGGGAGGGGGAATCCTATAGAGCTTTGTAAGATTGTAAGCTGTTGCGCTGCACCGCAGGCTAGCCTGTACCACACACCCATACAGTTATTCTTGTTTTTTAGGGTAATACCAGGTAAGGTGTGGCAGTTTAGTCATGCCTGCCAGTAGGTAAATTACCCCGCTTTCCTCCTGCATCCATCGGAGGGCGCCGCACTGTGCAGCACAAGGGTCTCAGCCTTCGGGGTGCGTGTACGTAAATTTATTGTGTGTTTCAAGCATTTGTGTTTATTACCACGTTTAAGTAAAATTCTGTTTTGGCAAAAGCTGGTGGTGGAGTTGTTTTCCTCATTCGGGACTTCGCTGTATCCTGGGGAGCCCACCCCGATACACGGCTTACACATGGGCAGTTATACTGATGGACAGCGACCAAGAAGCGTAACAGCGCCACCTGGAGTGAATAGCAACCGAGCAGTGTAAGGCCTCTTTCCCACGAGTGTGACGGATTAGGTCCGGATGCGTTCAGTGAAACTCGCACCATTTTGCAAGCAAGTTCAGTCAGTTTTGTCTGCAATTTCGTTCAGTGCAATTGTGCAATGCGTTTTGACGCGTTGTTCACGCGCGTGATAAAAAACGGAAGGTTTACAAACAACATCTCTTAGGGCTCTTTCACACTTGCGTTCTTTTGTTCCAGCATAGAGTTCCGTCGTCGGGGCTCTATGCCGGAAGAATCCTGATCAGGATTATCCCAATGCATTCTGAATGGAGAGAAATCCGTTCAGGATGCATCAGGATGTCTTCAGTTCCGGAACGGAACGTTTTTTGGCCGGAGAAAATACCGCAGCATGGTGCGCTTTTTGCTCCGGCCAAAAATCCTGAAGACTTGCCGCAAGGCCGGATCCGGAATTAATGCCCATTGAAAGGCATTGATCCGGATCCGGCCTTAAGCTAAACGTCGTTTCGGCGCATTGCCGGATCCGACGTTTAGCTTTTTCTCAATGGTTACCATGGCTGCCGGGACGCTAAAGTCCTGTTTGCCATGGTAAAGTGTAGCGGGGAGCAGTATACTTACCATCCGTGCGGCTCCCGGGGTGCTTCAGAGTGATTTCAGGGCGCCCCACGCACATGGATGATGTGATTGCATGGCACGTCATCCATGCGCATGGGGCGCTCTGACGTCATTCTAGAGCGCCCCGGGAGCCGCACGGACTGTAAGTATACCGCTCCCCCGCTCCCCACTACTACTATGGCAACCAGGACTTTAATAGCGTCCTGGCTGCCATAGTAACACTGAACGCATTTTGAAGACGGATCCGTCTTCAAATGCTTTCAGTTCACTTGCGTTTTTCCGGATCCGGCGTGTAATTCCGGCAAGTGGAGTACACGCCGGATCCGGACAACGCAAGTGTGAAAGAGCCCTTAGCGACCATCAGTGAAAAACGCATCGCATCCGCACTTGCTTCCGGATGCGATGCGTTTTTCACTGAAGCTTTATTCACTTCTATGGGGCAGAATATAGAACATGCTGCGTTTTTCACGTAACGTAGAACTGATGCGTGAAAAAAAACGCTCATGTACACAGACTCATTGAAATGAATGGGTCAGCATTCAGTGCGGGTGCTATGCGTTCACGTCACGCCTGCACGGAAAATTTGCTTGTGTGAAAGGGGCCTTAGCTATATTTTTTATGGTTCCATTTGGGGTTATATATAACTTGTTGATTAACTTTTATTAACTCTTTTTGAGATGGATGAAAACACCAACAATTCCCCCAGTGGTTTTTTTATTTATTTTTTGCTTTGCGTCAGAGGACATGCCCTTTCCTGGCACCGTTGCAGAAATAAATCTGTGCCTGCATGAATGGCAGCGTGGCCTTCCACTGAAAAAACAGAATTTAATCGCAACACAACTGACTGAACTTGCTTGCAAAATGGTGCGAGTTTCACTGAACGCATCTGGAGCCAATTCGTCACATTCGTGTGAAAGAGGCCTAATTCTGCCCAAAAAAAGAGTCCTCAAACAATGAGGAAAAAAAATGTAAAAAAAATGCAGCGTCCTTAAAGGGTTAAACAAAAACTTTTTTCAGCATAGTTTTTGTTTTAAGATGAAGCAGCAGATCACGTCTGTGAATGTAATGCATCGTCATCTGCGAATGTGCTGAACTCAGCGACTTGTCATAAGACCAAGAGATCAGACATCTACAAATGATTGGTAAGAGGTTGGAGCGGTGAGAGGAATGGGCAAACATTCACAGACCGGATTATAGAGTTACTTAAGTAAAAGATCTACAGGGTGTAACTCATTGCAGCATTGTCCCTCCTGAAGAAGAGCCTAGCTACATCCTTGGACTAGTTACAGATGTATGATCAATGAAAATGATCAGCTGGTACTTGTAGTACTTCAGCATTCTCAAACAGTGGCACTTCTAGGTTAATGCAGGTGCTACACTTTAAATATTGTGTATTATACATCCTGCTTGGACATAACACCACACATCTGCATCCCAGTGGTGGGCCATCTTAAGCCCTTCCCTTTCTCCTTCTAGGCATGCCCCCAAACATCACATAATCGTGCAAGAAAGTTCTGCAAAAATGAGTTCCTTCTATTCACTGGTTTATCTGTGCTGCCATGGGTGGGGGGTGCAAATTGCATCCTTATTTGCCCAAGGCTTGGCACGGGGGTAGTGGGTACGGTAGCTTTTATGAGGGGGAAGGAGCAATAGAAAATTGAATGCAGATTGCCAGAAGACCAGGGAAAGGTAGAAGAGACAAAGACGAAGGAGGGGAGAAAATAATCACAAGCTTCCCAGTAATGAGGGGTGAGGAGGACGTATTTTGCCACAGTTGCTGGTTTTGCCCCCTACCAACAGGGGGCAGCTCAATGGTTGATCAGGAGGTGACCCCAGCCCCGTCACCTATCTACGTTATAGATTGGATAGTGAATGAAAATACAGGATTAGAATGAGACGAGAGGGCAGGAAGATGAAGTCAGTACCTGGAGAGTGAGGCCGCTTTCTTCTTCTCCCTGAAAGCCTGCCTGCATCTGCTACAGCAGAGTTAGACTGAGCTGCATGTGGGCTGATCCCTTCCAGGAAGTCCAGCCGGGGAATTCTGAGCAGCTGGAAACTGCAGAGTTATTACAATAACAATCAGAGAGCGAACGTTATAAACCAGTCCCTGACTACCTAAAACTCAAGACGCCAATGTGGCTGAGCTGGAGTTACTGGCTACAGAGATAAACTGAAGGATAGCATTACCACTGTCATCAGCTAAAGGGTGTTGATCCTACACCCAAGTAAGCCAGAAGGTGGGACCATCAGTGAAAAATCTCCTCATAGAATTATTTTTATCTGAAGCTCTCATTCAGAGAAGAATTCCAATTAAAAAGGGTTCTCCAGTCTCATTATTCAAATTTTCCCCCCACTGACTATTTTGTGCCTCGTATACCTGTTTTCCATATCAGCACTTTCCTTCCCCTGTTCTCAGCATCACTGCATCCTGGCAGGATGTTTACATGCAGAACTTCCTGTTTTTATCAGCTTCCTGCTGGGTTTTCTAACCATCTCCAGCATGCTTGACTCTGTAATGTTTCTCAGGTCTTGCTCCGCCTAACTAATATGGAGAGCGGAGGTGTAGGGGGCATGACTACTGTAGAGGGAACAGTGTGGCAGATGGAGAAAGTTGTAGAAAGGAAGTTCTGCATGGAAACATCCTGCCAGGGTGCAGTGATGCTGAGAACAGGGGAAGGAAAGTGCTGGCATGGAAAACAGGTTCCTGGGGCAGAAGTATGCAGTGTTGGGGGTACTCTGCAGAGATAAAAAAAAAATCATTATGAAACCTGAGAACCCCTTTATGGGTAGGTTTATGGACTTTTCTTTTAATCTCACTTGAGGACTTCTATGAGCTTGATCGCTCATATAATACACTGGCAGTGTATTATGTCTATCAGTGTTTTACTGACAGGTATCCTATTACATCCCTATCGGGGGAGGGCAATGGAGCAACAGAAGGAGCTCCAGCTATGGTGTATTGTTTAGAGCTCCATTTTCTATAAAACTGGCCCTACAGACATTTAGGGCAATTTCACAAATATCTATTGGTAGAGTACTACATGAGCCCTTAGCCATTGCCCTAATTCTTGATTTGTCAGTCCATGTATAGCTGGTAGACGATAAAATCTCAATTTTTCTGTGGAATATACTGAATACCATAATATGGAGGCGGGGGGATACTATTCTCCATTGGAAGGTCCCAGAAAAAACAGTTTGTCTTCTCACTTTGAGGCACATCACTGTTAGCAGTCACTGCCACTTTAAGTGGTACATGAGCATAATAGTTACAGTCTTTACAGTAGAAGAGACATCAGCTTGATGTTTTCTCACAAACTTGGTGGCCACAGTCTCTGTACAGATTTAGGTAACCGTTTAAGTCTTTTCTTGTGGCCTAATGGTCACGTCATGCCCAAAATGGCTGACGGCTATTGCCTCAACCATCTGTTCCGCTATGAAATTAAGGGAAGCTACTCCCTACCACAATGTAATACGCCTGACATTAATTTTGGGGTTGCACCATATGCTTGTACACAATGCCTCTGACCTCCAGGAGGTCTTTGTGACTATCCCTGACCTTCAGGTTATCTGTGTCTCCAGAATTACCATGACCAACCTAGCATAACACTAACACTTCCGGATTTTCCACAGATCATATATTGACTTGATAGATTTACATTCCCCAATGCAAAGAGGAAATTACTCGAAACATTTCATGCATCATTCCAGGTTGAATTTATGACATGGCTTTGTAGAAGTTCTCACAAACCACAGGGTCTTGTTTGGCCATCAGTTGTCCTATATAGCTTCTAGAAGAGGCTCCATTGGGCTAGAGTACTAAGCAGGTAAGGTTGTGCTATAGGGGGCACAACACATAAAATAGGGTCAAATTAGGCAAATATCCCCAAACCAGCTACTAAGATTTAATGTCCTTCAGCTTCCCAAAGTTGAGAACTTCCACAACCGCTATAGTTCAGAGGACAATGCTCAAATAAACTGGATAGATGAAGTTTGAAATCTATAATTTTTGTACTACTAGGCATTTTGGGGCCAAGGGTACCTTTGAGACGTGTTTCCAAACCAAAATAAAATTTATTCCAAGCTTTAATTATCCTTGGCGTGTATTTTTATGATTACTTGACCTCTGGACACAAAGCAGAGTCTGTGCAAATCCTCAACCGGTTTTATGACTTTCCTCTGTGACGTTTCTATCCCCTTAGGTTACTCCTCCATCGATGATTCAGTTTATGAATTCAAGATTCTGTCTCTATTTCACTGTCGAGGGGGCAGCCTCTATAAACTGGTTAAGGGGGATCATAGGAACCTAGAGGTGGGGCATGCACATACCAGATATCAGGCTCAGAGGTTCTGATATTTTGGGGGGCAGGAAGATTTAAGGGAACTACAATCTAGGATGCAGTTAGATACGATGGAGCAGAAGACCATTTGGCCTTAAAGAAAATTATTACCTATCCATGCCATAGGGGATTACAGATCGGTGGTGTCTGACTGCTGGGGGTGTTGAGCATTCTATTCAGTCTTGACGGGGCTGTACTCGGCTATCTCTGTCAGTCGGTAGTGCACATGCTCGACTACCACTCCGTTCAAAGAGAGTTTCAGGATCTCATATTCAGAATCAATGAGGCTCCTAGTGGTTGGCCCCACACCGATCTAACAGTTACACCCTATCTAATAGATTGGGGGGGGAGAAATTGTTATTACCAGAATACCCCTTTAATGACATATTATCGTCGAGTATCATCTGTGACAGTAGTGTATTCTGGACCACAAAATGACAGAAGTGCATATGTTGCAGCAGAGAGTTTATTAGAAGTGTAGACCTCATGGTATGATCCTATGTCTGGAGACCCCCTTTCACTGACAGGATGAGTGGATTGAACACCGTAGGAAGACCAGACACATGATGGCCATCTTGTGTTATATGGATTTGCTGCTCACATCAATGGGAAACTGGCGAGGTTGGCGATGCCACAGGCGTTCTTCTTTTCTCGGGCCATCAGGATGTAGCCTTTCCTGCCCCATTGCTCACCCCAACTAGGAGAGAAAAAAGAAAGTGCTGTGTCTGAATAGGTAAAGTTTCTGATTTCCATAAGAGGTGACCACGATGACAAGGTTGGGTGAAGGTCCATAATGCATAACATGGTGGCCACATAAATAGAAGCACCCCCCACTGAAAGGTCATACCATGTAATGATCCCATGACACATTATCTAAAAATAGAAAAATGCTGCAAAAAAAAAACCAGCCTAAAATCATGATGGTCATCCCATCATTGCATACTGGACAACCATTACCTACCAAAAGCCAAGTCGAAGGTCTCTTACCCAGCCATGAAGTATCTGCTCTGTACCGACGAGGGACAAGAACCCAAAACAAATGTCTACAGGTGGGTGTAGCTTCCTTTTGGAAGAGTCCAGGACTTGGCCAATATACTTAGTACTGCTGCAAGGCGCATTAAGGGGTCAGACATTGACTTATAAGGTAGCTACCTCCAGTAGAAAGCCAGTTTCCTTCCCTCTGTTGGCTGTGACTGGAGATGGCGTATTGGGATGTCCTGATGGGTGGACTGACAGCTCTCTGTATTAACAGTAACAGGGCCGTTCATTGGTGAAGGTGTCAGGGGAGAAATTGTAGGGATTATAAATCTCTCCTAAATCTCAGCTGAAATCTCCCAGCATCCTTTACAGCTGCATATTATTCTTATGAGAAAATCATTACCTGTTTTTGATGATCCAGTGCTTTGTGCCCCTTATGTTTCCATAGCCAACCGCCAAGACAGCGTGGTTAATGCCTTCAGGGTCACAGTTTTCATCATAATAGACCCCTAAAATCAAAGAGATAGATAGATAGATAGATAGATAGACATGCAGATAGATGGACATGCAGATAGATAGATATTCTGAACTCCAGTCTATATTTCTTACCTTTACTGTAAAAGTGGAAAGAAGGAAGACTGGCATCAATGCTGACTGACACAGGACCAACCTGGGCCACCGCCCCTTTGAGGGCCTTCTCATCCCCTTTGGGTATCTCTTTGAAGCCCTTGCAGCCAGCAGCTTTTCCAGATGGGTTGTACAGACAGCCTTCATCCTGGTAGAAGTAAACTTATAAACTTATATCTGCATTGTCCACATTATTGCATATCTCTATGAGAATGTCTCTCATGATTTTCACAAATTTAAGACATTGGTTGACTAGATCATCTACGCCTCACCTGACCAATATATGGATAAAAAGCATCAGAATCTATGCCGTTATTATCCCTCACGTAGCCGAACGCATTAGTCATGTATCCTCCCCCACACCCATAGTTATCTGTATCACAGTCCACCAGATTCTGAGGGCTTAGGGACACCAGCTTCCCTGTCTTCTTCATGAGTTGTCCCTCAAGTGCTCCCACTGAGCTGAAGGCCCAACAGGATCCACAGGCGCCCTGCAGGAGAATACAGTCTATGTCAGCAATATTGAAAATGTGGATAAGGGTCCACCAGTTAGACAAATCACTTAACCTTTGTGCCAGACATAGGTTCCTTGGCCCCACCAAAGAAGAAGATTCTGAAGACCTACCCTCCATCTATTTAGAACATGTCATGTATTATAGACTTAGTTATCATCATTGTGCACATCATCGACAAGATCTAATCGGTTATTAGCAAATTGTTTTATAAGAAACAGACCCTAGCGATGACTGACCCTAAAGTCCCCTCCTAATGAGTTTGCCTTCTGATAGATGGGGCTCATTATTGTGTTAGAACCTGATCCCACCAATAGCACCTCTGGGGGACTAGTCTGACTTTATCTAAAATGTTATTCCACCTATATATGATATTGAGAGAATCACAAGCAGTTTCCCCCGTTTGAGGGCCTTCTCATCCCCTCTGGGTATCTCTTTGAAGCCCACACAGGAGATAGAGATCTTGTAGCATTGGAGAAAGACTAGCCCCTGTTTCCACCACAAACTGCCATGGTCTTAAATTCTGTCGCCCCAAAACCATCCTAAAGGACATTCATTTCAGTTTCCATCCCCAAGATATGATGGTATTGGATACATCAATGACCACTTTTACCTGGTTTTGCACTGGGGTCACGTAACCCTTCTTCCTGTAGTCAATATACTTTGGGATTCGGGCTTTCCAGTCTGCTACATACGTGTTATTAGATGGACGATTGGAGGGGATCCTTAATCCAGTCATGGACTGAACTATTTCTTCACTGGTCTATCATTGGAAAATAATTATACATAAGGGTCAAATATAAAAGGTCTTGAAATACATTTAATAATTACATTTCATTTAAAAGCAGTGGTATAGTTAGAGGGTTCGGGTTGTAACCAGGTTCTAAAGCCAGGTGGGCCCATGGGTCTGTCAACACAGTTACTGGGGCCTATGTGGTTTACATTAGGTGAGCGCCTGAAACTACAGGAACTCCTCCATGTACTTACCCTTTTTGTTGAGTCAGGTCCTCTTCGCCTCTGGGTGCAGTACTGGGTCCTGACAGCATTCAATGTCACAAGGCATACGGCATCAGGACGAAGAGCTGAAGAGGACCTGACTTAGGCAGTAGATTTATTTAGGGTCCTGGAATGGGATCAGGATTCCTTCTGCTGCAAAAAGTCACTAAGCCTCTAAACTTTACATTTTCATAGGTGGTAGGACAGAGGGTGGACCCCAGGGTGAACATTTGCACCAGGACCCATGAGCCTTTAGAGACGCCTCTGTCATGAGATACTTTAAACTAGGGGATATATACATAGTCAATAATAGGCTAAACTATACAGTCCATTCAAAATGGGGTTTTAGGGGGTGGCTTTATACCGTAACCAGTATTTAGTCAGAAACAGCGCCCCTAATGGGTGGTGTATACAGTCCTCCGACTGGTTCAGGTGGATCTACAGCGTGCGTTAAACCCAGATGGGCACATTCTAAATGCCCTCATTTTAAGCAACACTCCAGGCAAAACTGATAGACTGTATTATGTGCTGTGCAGACCTGAGGGGGCGGAGAATAACACAGGCGTTCTCCCATTGGTGGCGTTTGAATCTCTTATGTCACGCTCCGCCTCCTCGGAGCCTGCACTAGAGATTACACAGTATGTATTATATGCAGTGCAGACCTGAGGGGGCGGAGCATAACACAGGCGTTCTCCTATTGGTGGTGTTTGAATCTCTTATGTCATGCTCCGCCTCCTCGGAGCCTGCACTAGAGATTACACAGTATGTAAATATACCTGACCTGTTCCTTTAAAGTGCTGCCATCTATTCATGGGTCCAACATGATAAGCTGAAGGGACTGTTAAGCAGTGATACATAGGGCAACATGGACGGTCTCTCACCATGTCTCCTAGATGGTTCATGGCCAGATCATACGCGTGCTTCCCCTCAGAATACTCTTTGTTGTGGTTGTGGATGAATTTCAGATTTTTTTCCCAGATGTGACGTCTTCTAATCTCATCCAGCTGAAGACCAGAAGAAAGGTCATGTTCAAACATTACTAAAGAAAGTGCAGAGTATCACAAATCCTTATGTCCTCTACTCTCTCCTCAGTTCCTTGAACTACAGATCTAAGTAAGTGACTGGTTGCTGGGGACATGTAACTTCACAACCCTAATGAAACGATGTAGTTGCTAGGCAGTATAATCCTAGCAACCTGTCAGACATAACTCAAATGGATAAGCAGGTTGGCATCAGTCACTCTCCATTCAAGCTGGCAGTAGTAGTCCGATTTTTCTAAAATTAGGAGGAGAACCTCATTATAGGTATCATTTACACAGTAAGACAGAAGAGTACTTACCTGACCATTATACTGCTTGCTATTAGTCTTCTTCCACATCTCCCATTCAGAGTCCAGCGCTTCATCTCGAGGAAGACCGGTCCTGACCAAAGGCAGCACAAGAGCCACAAGACTGAACCAAAACATTGCCCTGGGGCTGGAGGAAGTAAATATATAACTGAGAAACCATGTATGATTTTAATGAAAGGTGTGATGGATCAGTGGCACAGCGGATGCCAGGGGGACCCAATAGACACCATGGAGTTATGACGGGGTCCACTGAAGTGTCTATCAGCACGATGGAGGTTCCTACCACAGATGAGCCTCCACTGTAGATATGAACAGAGCTTTTGGTGGAATGAGAACTTTTGACTTACTTTTTGGACGTCTTGGTAGAAGGTTAGCTTCTGACTTCAGGACTGGTGTATGTCGTCCAGCCTCTTTTATAGTCCTATATGGGGAAGTTTTAGTGGAAAACATTGATACAGGAGAACTCGAGTCTGCTGACTCAGTCCAGGAGGAGACCCTGTCGCTCTTGGCAGCTCCATGAAATAATAATTATTATTATTATAGGATGAAGGGGTAAAATATTAGACTTTGAGGATTGTAACCAGGGACCCTTGTAGGTAGAGAACTGAATTACTGAACATTCGATTCTTAGACTCCGGGAACACAAACTCTAATGGAATCCAATACTGGGGTAGAAAACCAGTGAACTCTGAGGTTAGGAGTAATAAACTGGAACCTTAAAAGGAGTACTTTTATTTTTAAATATGTCCCAAATTTTTGGCTGATTAATTTCTTAATACAGTATAATTATATAGGTGGTCTGAGCTCTACTTTTCTGATACAGAGCTCCAAATCTCTGTTTTGGACAACTCGTTACAAGGGTCCCATGACAATAAGCTGATCATAAATTGTCCTCCTACTGGGACCTCCAGCAATCAGCTGTGATCTGTGTGGAAACCTGACTGGAAGTATAGAATTTCCCTGCAGCGCCACCACAGAGGGGATTAAGAATTACACAGTGTCCATTCATATGAATGGGTTGTCTCAGTAATGCAGGACAGGATAGGTCCTCCAGAGACTCTGTTTGTAAAAGCTATCCACTGTGGACAAGAAGTATCCTCAACGTCATACGTTACTGTAGACCGCAGGTGAGGTTGATGTGTGCTTCACGCCGCCACCTTTAACATTCCTCGCCCTTTTCTTGCCCCTTCTGATGACACAGCATCCTGGGGCCTTATACATTTAAAGTACATGAAGCCTTCTATGCTGCTCCCAGGAGATTTGCCAGCCCTTCTGTCTCCCCTTTTTCGGGGAGGCTCCCAAACAATCCAGGAGAGTTGTTAACTATGTATTACACCCTTATGAGGTATATAAAATGGGTTTTAAAAACTGAACAACCCTTTATGAAATGCTGCTGCCTAAAGACACCACTAGGGGGAGCTGAAGATCTCGCTGCATGCATAGAAATCAATAATAATTGCAATAAGCTCCCCCTAGTGGTGGCTGCAGGTAGTCAGAATTTTACCATCTCATATCTTGGTCTATGCAGTGGATTTGGAGCCATGTTTTAGAAAAAACAAAGCTCTGACCACTATATAATTATATTGTAAAATTAATCATTGGAGAATGTTCGACTTAAAAAAATAAATAACATGGTGCACTTTTACTTTCAGTACTGGACTCCAGGGGGCTAAAGAGAAATGGTCACCTCTCCTATCCTCTCTGTTTAAGTAACTACTTGCCTCCCCCTTGTTATGTCCTCTGAATCTGGACATATCCTCCTCTTCACCCTTCCGTCCCCCTCTGAGATGAGCATTGGAGCGCTTCAGGGCAGGGCTTTTTCATTAGATCCGTTGACCTACTGGGTCTCTGCCAGGCAGGGGCTTCCACCTAGCAGTGAGCCCGGTGACATCTAGCTTTAGCGCTGCCCTAGCCTGAAAAACTGTTAAAACGGATGCCTCAGACAGATGCCATACAGTGGCATCCGTTTACCAATCGTGCAGGATACAAAAACATGGTATGCTGCGTTTTTGTATCCGTTTTTTTTCTAACATATACGTCAGATGGAGGCATAAAATGTGATGCGAGTCCTCCCCAAGACTCTTTAGAAAGAATGAACCACTGCCGCGCCAAAAGAGCTTGGGGAATATTACCTGTACAATGGCGTCACTCTATGGCCATGGCTAATGGCGGTATAGCTTTATGGCATGCAGTTGGCACTACCACGTTGGCATTCCTTTGAGTCTGGGACATTTTAAAAACGGACCCGGACGTTGGGCACCTAGTGGGTGGGTATCCTATGATAATGTACCGCCGTGGGGGAAACATAAAGGATAAGGTGGTCCACAGTGCCTTTATTTCTCCTACCAATGAGAACGGCTGTGCGTGGATGGCCTGCTTGTCAATAGAGATGACGACAGCAGTAGGCGCGGCCGGCCTAGTGATTACACGCCCATTGGATGCCTGTCAGAGGCTTGGCAAGGAAAGGGGAGGAGATATCTCCATTTAATCAGCGCACACTTCGCGCGCGCGCGCTACGGCCACTACAGTGCGGGGAGGCTCGTTGGTTTGCTGCACGCACGTTATCAGAGGCGTACAGTGTCTTTAGTCAGTAGATCCAAGTGTGTTTGGCGAGATTATTGCGCACCCACCATCAGGGTCGCAGTACAGAGTATCGGCCAAACATTCGGATCGATGCTCCTGATGAATTGCCGACAATAGTCGGAAGGGAAACGCGTCGAGCATTAGACTGCAGTACAGATTACACGTGGAGACTGACTCTCGCCCCTTTATTGAGCCCCAATAGGGGAAAATCCTCTGTTGTTATGTCCCTAAAAACAGTGGTGTATCTTGGTTTTGTGCTGCCCTAGGCGAGACTAAACTCGGGCACCCCCCTAATATAAATTTGACCCACCCCTTCCTGTCAAGGCCAAACCCCTTCCTCTGTAAACCCCATCACTTCCTCTTTAGGCTCCACCCTTTCCTGTTAGAGCTAGCGATAGTACAGTATTAACCCCTCCCTAATTCTCCCCCCTCTAACCACCCAACGGGTCCCAACCCCCTTACCCCATAAAACAACTAAGTAATTCATGTTTTGTGAATTACTGTAATTTAAGTACTTACAGTTTTTGAAGACAGCAGGCTCAGGGATCAGTGCATTGGTGGCCGGGGCCTGGCCTCAGTTTTCACGGTGACCGTGTGCAGGATCCGTTCTGCACTTGGAGGAGATAAGGCTCACCCTAGCGTTGCCGGCCCGTGACTCCACCTCCGTGTGACGTCACAACGGCAACGTGCGGACGCAAAAGGCAGGGGAGGTCGGGAGGAAGTCAGGAGGAGGAGGAAGTAAGTCTTTCAACTCCTTCACTATGTGGCGCCGGCGATGCTGCTCGCATAGTGAAGGATCGGATTGGAAAAAAAATATTTAGCATATTGTGTAACTATCACTAAGCAAACAATGCATTTTGCCGTCCCATTGGCAAGTGCCGCCCTAGGCAAATGCCTTGTTTGCCTTGTGATAGATACACCCCTGCTAATAGCACTGTCCAAGGGGTCTACAGCCCTGTGATTTTTTGTGCAGAAATATGCTCTTGGGACCATAACAAGATATACCCCTTATATTTCACACTTTTTGTGGTAAGGTGCACATTTGAGTGACAACTTTCGTGGGGAGGTGCAATGGATTTCAGTACAAGGGGAAAATGCTCCAAGTCAGTAACATGAAGACGAAGGCGGCGATCACGGGACATGAAGATGGAAACAGCAGATTAGCTGGCAAGGACTGACATCTGTTTTCCATCATGGAAAACGCACATGATGATGATCAGTCAGATGACAGTGACCGGGATGTGAGGGGAAGAGACAGATTCCAGATAATTCTGCTCCATCTGTATGATGAGGGTTATGTGCAGTAAAACGGGGATCAGCGGCGCCAAATAGTCAGCAGGTGACTTGATGTGGGACGCCGTGGTCAGGACAGTGCAGGGAAAATGTACAGGTGGTATTTTGGGGGGCTGTAGCTGGATTCTGGGGGGCACACTGTGGATATTCGGTGTAGAGGGAGCACACTGAGGCCATCACGGTCATAGTAATACACATCTTTAATGAGGCTTTTACCAAGCAGTTAAATCACAGACTAACATGAACTCAAGAGGTTCTGCAGCAGCTGAGTCTTGTGCTCTAGGGAAGAAGCGGGTCTGCATTACATGATCCATGTAGGACAGGAATGCGGAAAGGACGCCAATCTACTGCCCTAAAAGATTCCAGATTGTATGGAAAATGGCGCTACCACTGATGACCACAAGGTGGCGCTGACTACTCACTGTGATATAGATGTACTATTATAGTGCAAGGTCCTTCATAGTACAGAGAAATAAATGTTCACCTTTTTATTTGAATTTTTATTTTTACTGTTGACAATAAAAGTCAATGTGCACACACTGTTCAAAAAGCAACATAAAACTCCACCAAAAGTATTTAAAAAGTCTCAAAAATACCAATTTAAAGGCTATGGACGCCTTTGGGGACATTTTTTTAAATTTATTATTATTATTATTATTGCATTCTACTCATTTTGGACTAAAAATATTTCATTTGGTTTTTATTATACATTTTCAACAGTTTTTTTCTCTACAGCTTTTGATTTGTAGCCTTTGTCTCTGAACTCCTGACAGCTCAAACACTCATTGAAGCTAAATTCATATCAAACTGATGGAGCCATCAGAGCAGCTATGTGAGGGGTTTACTGTGAAGCAGAAGGCAACAGTCTGTAGATGTAGTGAAAGTGAAAACTGTAGAGGAAAAACTGATGGAACTTTCTATAAAGTCTCAGCAGCAGAACATTTGTGATGTCCTATTTGGGACGACCCCTTTATAATAGTTGGACATAGACTAGATCTTCCAGTCTTGCTCTGGAGGACCAAGCATGTCCAAACATTACCTGGACTGCTCATTGGTATCAATAAGCATCATGTAATACTTAATTTACCCTGGGGTGGCGCTGCAGAGACATGAAACGCTTCTTCTGTTTACAGGTGAAGGTCCCAGAAGCGGGACACCATATCATCAGCTCATCATTTGGGGACTGACCAAATCTGACCACCTCTGGAGCTTCTACCCAGACAAAAAAAGATGAATCTGCTGTTAAAATAATAGTTTTCAGGATTATGAAGTGATGTCTTCAGACAACTGGATAGGAGGCAAAGTTTGCGATCCCACACTGGTTATAATGGTTTCTTGCTATTTTTATGTAGCCTTCTTCTCCGAACGATGGTCCCCAGCTGGAAAGAAAAGAACGGTATTAGTGTTTGGGCTGGTATAGTCGCTGGTTCAAGACCTAGGGCAGATGCTACTTGAAAAACGCAGCACCCTCTAGGAGCACCTTCTGCCACCAGGCTGTTCATTAGTCCATCCCACCAGTTTCCGATGGTCCCCATCAGCCTGGTAGCAAACAACCCCAGGTGACCATATTGACTCTGCACCATCTTCCTATGGAGCCTGCAGACATCGTTTTCTGGTATTATAGTGGTGTAGAGCACCTAGATATATAGATATGGCTTTACCTGTTTTTAACAAGCCAGTACTCCACACCATCCTCGGCGCCATATCCAACGACAAGCACGGCATGGTTTGTCTGGGAGCTGGAGCACAGTTGGTCATAGTATACACCTAGTAATAGAGGGAAGAAATTAGGGTTCCATATTGTCACGTCAGTGTAAAGTTGTCTGGCATTGCAGCTCATCCCTGATGGGTGTAATACCAGGCAAAGACTATGGACTAGGGTGGCGCTCTTTCTGTAAAAAAAAAATAAAAATCAGGAAGCTTGAGGACATGGGGTTAGTTAGGGACAGCTTTATACATACCTTTTTTGTATAGATAAAAAGATCTCCGGCTGGCATCAATAGCCGCAGACACAGGACCCACTTTGCCCACCACTTGTTTCAGCTCGTCTTCATTTCCATATGGTACTTCTTTATAGCTGGTCATGCTGGCTGCCTTCTTTGTGGTACTGAAGTGGCAGGTCACATCCTAGTAAGAAGGTAACACAGTTCTAAGCCGTCAATGGTAATCACATGCCAGCCACTCGCTAGGTCATCGGATTACCTTTTCTTCATAGGGGTAGGTGCCATCTGCTTCTATGCCATGGTCGATGATATATCTGTACGCCGCCACAAGGAAACCTCCTGAGCATCCATTATTCCCGTATGAGCCTGAGCAGTCCACCAGGTTCTGAGCACTCAAGGAGACCAACTTACCTTTCCTAATTTTCAGCTGGCATTCTAGTGACCCCACACTGCTGAATGCCCAGCTAGAACTGCAAATACCCTGGGGTAGATGAAATAAGATAGATTATATAAAAGTGTGTTGAGCGTCACTGGTAAACTATCTAAGCAACAGGGCATCATGCTTCTGGAAAATACGTTTTGGTGTGTCACATATCTGGGAGCCCAAGTGTCAGTGCACCCTTTATCTGGGAGCCCAAGTGTCAGTGCACCCTTTATCTGGGAGCCCAAGTGTCAGTGCACCCTTTATCTGGGAGCCCAAGTGTCAGTGCACCCTTTATCTGGGAGCCCAAGTGTCAGTGCACCCTTTATCTGGGAGCCCAAGTGTCAGTGCACCCTTTATCTGGGAGCCCAAGTGTCAGTATATCATTTATCTGTGAACCCAGGTGTCAGTGCGCCCTTTATCTGGGAACCCAAGTGTTAGTGCACACTTTATTTGGGAACCTAAGTGTCAGTGTATCATGTACCTGAGAAACCAAGTGTCAGTGCATCATCTATCTAGGAACCCAAGTGTCAGTGCATCCATTACCTGGGAACCCAAGTGTCAGTATATCATTTATCTGTGAACCCAAGTGTCAGTGCACCCTTTATCTGGGAACCCAAATGTCAGTGCCTCCTTTATCTGGGAACCCAAGTGTTAGGTTCCCAGATACAGTGTGCACTAACACTTGGGTTCCCAGATAAAGGGTGCACTGACACTTGGGTGTTCAGATAAATGATATACTGACACTTGGGTTCCCAGGTAAAGGATGCACTGACGCTTGGGTTCCCAGGTAAAGGATGCATAGACACTTGGGTTCCTAGATAGATGATGCACTGACACTTGGTTTCTCAGTTACATGGTACACTGACACTTGGGTTCCCAGATATATGGTGCAATGGTACTTAGGTTCCCAGATAAAGTGTGCACTAAGTACCATTGCACCCTATATCTGGGAACCCAAGTGTCAGTGTGCCATGTACTTGAGAAAGCAAGTGTCAGTGCATCATGTATCTAGGAACCCAAGTGTCAATGCATCCTTTACCTGGGAACCCAAGCATCAGTGCATCCTTTACCTGGGAACCCAAGTGTCAGTATATCATTTATCTGAACACCCAAGTGTCAGTGCACCCTTTATCTGGGAACCCAAGTGTCAGTGTCTCCTTTATCTGTGAACCCAAGTGTCAGTGCACCCTTTATCTGGGAACCCAAATGTCAGTACCTCCTTTATCTGGGAACCCAAGTGTTAGTGCACACTTTATCTGGGAACCTAAGTACCATTGCACCCTATATCTGGAAACCAAAGTGTCAGTGTACCATGTACCTGGGAAACCAAGTGTCAGTGCATCATCTATCTAGGAACCCAAGTGTCAATGCATCCTTTACCTGGGAACCCAAGCATCAGTGTATTATGTATCTGGAAACCCAAGTGTCAGTGCACCCTTTATTTGGACAGGCAATTGTCAATGCATCATGTATCTAGCATCAATGCACAGCATTCAAGTCAAGATAGTGGTCAGACAGTGAATAAAAGCCACCCATACCTGATCTTTCACATCTGTCACACAATTCTGTTTCCTCCAGTCTATGGCCTCAGGTACCTTTGATTTTAATACATCCTCTGGTAAGTCGGTATCATTAGATGTAGAAATATCTGCATGACTGAACCCAGTCATTGTAGCTAACACCTCCTCACTAGTCTGCAAGACAAATGGAGAAATCCTTAGGAAACGTCTTGATAACGAATCCTTGATGGTCCTCACTAGGTGCCCGGCGCACTATGAATCTACAGACTAGCAGCGGGAATACTGTGAAAAATAGCCTATGTCACTGGTGCCCTGTGGACCTGCACTAAGTTATATTCATTCACCTAGATACGTCAACACAGCTCAACACTCCTGATTTAACATAACTTTAATATTCTTACCATATCTCCAAGATGGTTCATTCCAACCTCATAGGAGTGAAGACCTAACGAATATTCCAGGTTATGTAGCATGATAAACTTCAGATTGTCCTCCCAGACAATACGTCTTCTCAGCTCATCTTCCTAGAATCATTCAAGAGATGTTGGCCCCAAAGGCAAAAAATCCAACCGTATTATCAAGTTGACATTAAAAAGATATCAGACCTACCTTGCTGTTATACATTTTCTCATGTGTCTTAGACCATAGGTGCCAGTGGTTGTCAAGATTGGTGTCAGGACTGCAGTCAACAAGCATCATGATGGGCACCAGGGCCATAAGTTGGACCACAAGGAAGTGCATGGTTTTCTATAGTCAAAGATGTACAAATTCACATTGCTATATGGAAGAATTAATCATTTAAAAGCAAGGATTACCTCGAAGGCCATCATTACAGGAGGAACAAAGAAAAATGAACATCTTTTTCCAAAGAACGAGGTAGTAGACTGAGGTGGATGTAGCATATGAACTTCCCCTTATCTCAATGACAGATCTCAAATACCTACCTGTTGTATGCGAGCGGCAACTGAGTTGGTACTAGTCATGAAGAACCCCAGCTTTTTTATAGGAGTTAGAATAGGTGGAGATTTTGAAGAACCTTCTACCTCATCTACTTTCAAACTCTACATAAATTCCACTTACCAGATTTTTGAAGATCATCTTAGACGTGACACTTGAGATAGTTCACATTTGTAGGTGAAGGAGGAGTGCTTGGTTTCTAGACTACATTGTTTTGTGTCTAATATTGCGGTTGAGGCCAACATCATTTTATTATTGTTTCACCCCCTAGATCTGTATGAGCGTTGGAGACGACAACCTGAGATGTCATGTTAATCCCATTATCTTAGATCTGTCTTAAGTTAATTTGCCCAAGGTGGTGGTGCGTAATACATCATTTGGGCCTAAGGGAGAGGAGGCAATCATTTATCACCAAGACTTAATCCATCCACTCTGCTAGACCTCCAGGGAAGCAGGCATTTAACCCATCCATTATCCTATATGTCCAAGGTGGAAGACACGAACGCCATACATACCAACATTTAAATCTTAAATTGCTAAACATTTAAACCCCATCTAGAACAACCCAAAATAAGCCTGTAAATGACTGTATGCTAACTTGTATAAACCACGACTCTCTAGGTCTGACTCAAAAGAGGATTCTGCAAAAACCAGGATTGTTGGCAGGAGTTCTTAATCTCTTCAATACCCTATAAACCACCTTTCAACCCTTTCACTACCCTAGACCACCAGTGAGGTCTTCATTAATCCTTTCAATAAGGATGCTGGTTCTTTACCTTAGACTCTAGGCCAGGGATGGCGGCTCTCCAACTGTTGCAAAACTAGAACTCCCAGCATGCCCAGACTGCCTACAGTAGGGCATGGTGGGAGTTGTAGTTTTACAACAGCTGGAGAACCGCAGGTTGGCCATCCCTGCTCTAGGTGATGGCTAACCTCCGGCATGCAAGCTGTGGTGAAACTATGACTCCCAGCATGATCCATTCATTTACATGGAGTTCTGAGAACAGCCAAGCAAGTGTACATCTTTACATGGAATTCTGAGAACAGCCAAGCAAGTGTACATCTTGAGAGTCGTAGCTTTACCACAGCTGGTGTCCCAGAGGTTAGCCATCACAGCCTTAGACTATCAGAAATGGCCCTGATGTCACTAAATATAACATTTAGCATTCAGTGTCTTCTACTCAACCTGGTGCCCGGTTGTATATAAAACCTGTAGCATCAGGCCCTGGAGGTGGTTAGTTGTCCAACCAGCAATTATCTCTGTTGCTTTTGTAGTGCCAACATATTTCAGGTGATTGGACAGAGATCATCATTCTCTCATGGGGTCCACCATCTAATTTCCTGAAATCACATACTAGGGGAAACTTCAGTCAAGTGACCTATCCTTATGTTTTGTGGAATGTGGAAAGAATTTCACAGGAACACAGGGAGAACATACAATCTCCATGCAGATGTTTTCCTTCCTAGGATTTGAACCCAGAATACAGCACTGCAAGGAAACGGTGCTAGCCACCAATTCATATGCAATATTTTGGGGTACAGCCAATGTCTATCAAAAAGCTGAAGGTCTAAATTATAACTAAGTCCTGACGGTCTTGGTGGAAGCGGCTAATAACCACCTGTGATCCAGGGGATGTCCGAGTCATCCAGCAAATCTCAACCGCAGGGTTTTGTCTCCACACCAGAAGTGGTAACCTCCATTATGCAGAATTTAGCAATATTGGGGAGATTTACTAAGCTAAAACTGGCAGAATTCAGGCTCAACTTGAATTAAAAAAAAAACAAAAAAAAGCTTGTATCCATGCCTTACGCTAGATTCAGTGTATGTTTTTTAGGCAACATTTTGCATCTCACTATAGTTTGGAAATGAGGAAAAAGAGGTTGTGGCCTACAATGCGCCAAATCACACATGGAGTAAGGAAAAGTAGCTGGTAAGGTAGACCTTATGTATCACACACCATGAGCCGCGGTGATCAAATTGGCGCTTCGTCTGCCTATCTGGTCTCGTTTTAAAGGGGTATTCCAGGACTTAGACATTCATGGTCTATCCTCAGTCGGTGGAGGTCCGACAGCTGGTACACCACCACAATCAGTTGGCTTGGGCAGCCATTGGAGGATGTAGCTGGGAGCAGAAGGCTTCCTCCACTGTGCCATGGTGGAACCAGAAACTCCACAATGGATGGAGCCTTTTGTACACTGTATAGTTTCTGAAGGTGGCAGCTGTCCAAAACAGCTGGGTGGTGGGGGGAGCCAGGTTTTGAACCCACACCAATAGGTCATCAATACCCAAGTACCAGAAAACCCTTTTAAGCTGTTATGTGTTACGTCGGGTCAGATGAGGCCAACAACACATCCCTTGTCCAAGTCTTCATCCTGAACAGTTCTTAAATTCTTCATATAAGAGGCTCTTATTAAGAAGAGTCACTCATCACACAGAGATCGGTCCTCAAGTAGCCAGATAGAGTCTAGTGGATTGGATTTTCAGAAATCTCTAGTTTTCACCACTCAGTTTAACTATTACAACACCAAACTGTCTAACGTGACCCTATCACTTTACAAGTGAATAGACTTTATGGAGCAGGAGAGTACTACACTTCTCATCATGGCCCGACCATAATACCCTATAATTCCCAACATGACCTGACCACACAGGGTCATGTAATACAATTCTATACAGGTCCTTCTAAAAAAATTAGCATATTGTGATAAAGTTCATTATTTTCTGTAATGTACTGATAAACATTAGACTTTCATATATTTTAGATTCATTACACACAACTGAAGTAGTTCAAGCCTTTTATTGTTTTAATATTGATGATTTTGGCATACAGCTCATGAAAACCCAAAATTCCTATCTAAAAAAATTAGCATATCATGAAAAGGTTCTCTAAACGAGCTATTAACCTAATCATCTGAATCAACTAATTAACTCTAAACACCTGCAAAAGATTCCTGAGGCTTTTAAAAACTCCCAGCCTGGTTCATTACTCCAAACCGCAATCATGGGTAAGACTGCCGACCTGACTGCTGTCCAGAAGGCCATCATTGACACCCTCAAGCAAGAGGGTAAGACACAGAAAGAAATTTCTGAACGAATAGGCTGTTCCCAGAGTGCTGTATCAAGGCCCCTCAGTGGGAAGTCTGTGGGAAGGAAAAAGTGTGGCAGAAAACGCTGCACAACGAGAAGAGGTGACCGGACCCTGAGGAAGATTGTGGAGAAGGACCGATTCCAGACCTTGGGGGACCTGCGGAAGCAGTGGACTGAGTCTGGAGTAGAAACATCCAGAGCCACCGTGTGCAGGAAATGGGCTACAGGTGCCGCATTCCCCAGAAACAGCGGCAGAAGCGCCTGACCTGGGCTACAGAGAAGCAGCACTGGACTGTTGCTCAGTGGTCCAAAGTACTTTTTTCGGATGAAAGCAAATTTTGCATGTCATTCGGAAATCAAGGTGCCAGAGTCTGGAGGAAGACTGGGGAGAGGGAAATGCCAAAATGCCTGAAGTCCAGTGTCAAGTACCCACAGTCAGTGATGGTCTGGGGTGCCATGTCAGCTGCTGGTGTTGGTCCACTGTGTTTTATCAAGGGCAGGGTCAATGCAGCCGCTATCAGGAGATTTTGGAGCACTTCATGCTTCCATCTGCTGAAAAGCTTTATGGAGATGAAGATGTCATTTTTCAGCACGACCTGGCACCTGCTCACAGTGCCAAAACCACTGGTAAATGGTTTACTGACCATGGTATTACTGTGCTCAATTGGCCTGCCAACTCTCCTGACCTGAACCCCATAGAGAATCTGTGGGATATTGGGAAGAGAAAGTTGAGAGACGCAAGACCCAACACTCTGGATGAGCTTAAGGCCGCTATCGAAGCATCCTGGGCCTCCATAACACCTCAGCAGTGCCACAGGCTGATGGCCTCCATGCCATGCCGCATTGAAGCATCCTGGGCCTCCATAACACCTCAGCAGTGCCACAGGCTGATTGCCTCCATGCCACGCCGCTATCGAAGCCTCCTGGGCCTCCATAACACCTCAGCAGTGCCACAGGCTGATTGCCTCCATGCCACGCCGCATTGAAGCATCCTGTGCCTCCATAACACCTCAGCAGTGCCACAGGCTGATTGCCTCCATGCCACGCCGCTATCGAAGCCTCCTGGGCCTCCATAACACCTCAGCAGTGCCACAGGCTGATTGCCTCCATGCCACGCCGCATTGAAGCATCCTGGGCCTCCATAACACCTCAGCAGTGCCACAGGCTGATTGCCTCCATGCCACGCCGCATTGAAGCAGTCATTTCTGCAAAAGGATTCCCGACCAAGTATTGAGTGCAGAACTGAACATAATTATTTGAAGGTTGACTTTTTTTGTATTAAAAACACTTTTCTTTTATTGGTCGGATGAAATATGCTAATTTTTTTAGATAGGAATTTTGGGTTTTCATGAGCTGTATGCCAAAATCATCAATATTAAAACAATAAAAGGCTTGAACTACTTCAGTTGTGTGTAATGAATCTAAAATATATGAAAGTCTAATGTTTATCAGTACATTACAGAAAATAATGAACTTTATCACAATATGCAATTTTTTTTAGAAGGACCTGTATATACAGCACTACCACTCCCAACATGACCATAACACAATGGGCAACGAGGAACATCAGCATTGGACTTCACCTGGGGGCAGGATGACTAACTTACTAATTAATGTTAGGCTATGATCCAGTCATAGCCCTTAAAAGGGGTTCTGCACTTTCATTTAACTGAGGATCTATCCTCTGGATAGATCATCAGCTTCTAATCGGCCGGGGTCCGACACCCGGGACCCCCGCCGATCAGCTGTTTGAGAAGGCAGCGGCGCTCCAGAAGCGTCGTGGCCTTCTCACTGTTTACCGCCAGGCCGCCGGCCCACTGACGTCACGACTTGTATCAACTAGAGTGGGCGCGGCTAAGCTCTGTTCACTTGAATGGAGCTTAGCCGCGCCCACTCTAGTTGATACTAGTCATGACGTCAGTGGGCGGGCGGCCCGGCGGTAAACAGTGAGAAGGCCGCGGCGCTGCTGGAGCGCTGCTGCCTTCTCAAACAGCTGATCGGCGGGGGTCCCGGGTGTCGGACCCCAGCCGATTAGAAGCTGATGATCTATCCAGAGGATAGATCATCAGTTAAATGAAAGTGCAGAACCCCTTTAAGGCAAATTAATGGATTTTTTGCACAACATGGCTCACCATCCCAGGCTTTAGCGGCAACCAGGCTGTGACTTGCAGGCTGCCTTATTTCCTTTGTGGGTGACATCGATGAGAGGCTTCCTAACTGGGATGATACGGTAGTAAAGACCTGATATAACATAATCATAGTGATAGTCCACTGAAGGGCTGCTTACACCAACAGTAACCTACCTGGTGTCAAACTACCTCCAACACCTCCCTTGTTTCGGGGTGTTTTATACCTACAGCAGTCCTGCCCTATAGAAAACAGGTGGTTTACCACTGGCCATGTGCACAGAACATGCCAAAGGCAAACTACCCATTTAAAAGTGCTATCACGGCCTCTATATTATCCTTAGGATAGGCCATCAATTTCAGATCTGTGGGGGTCTGATCACACGTCAGCCCTCTGATCAGCTGTTTGGCCTATCCTAAGCTGACTGTCCGTGTCCATCTGAGAAAACATGCCCGTCCACCTCTCTATTCACTATCCAGACCGCCCTACATGGTGTAGGGGGGGGACCATCATTCAGGAGATAGGTGCGATTGCCAGAATACCTGTTTAATAAGCACGATGCTTGACTGTTGTCCAGAGCGAGCTCATCTTTCGATTCTGGCAGATCCCACGTAGACAAGAGTTGCTCCCCTTGAAACTCAATGCTTATACTAGGTGGACATTAAGGCTATGTTCACTTTTGGAACCATTTTAAAATGGCTCATCGACCCGTGTCCTTGCGGGACTTGGAAGAGGCTGAGTCCACTGCATCCAATCACAGCCCTCAGCAGTCCCATCGGCTTAACGGTACCTCATAGCTGTAATGTAACATTCAAGCCGCTGTGGCCTGTGATTGGTCGCGGAGATCACGAGACCGAACAACTTCCTGGAGGCGTCCGGAAACGGAGCACCACAGCTTTGGCCAATCGCAGTCCCATCGACTGTAATGTAAAGTTCAGGCACAACGATGTGACTGAGGAGTCCTGCAACTGGTTGACTGATCATGAGAGCCAGCATCTTACTGGTCCCACCAGTGGGCCTGCTATTTTATGTTCAGGGAGGGTTGCCGACTCCTAGTCCAAACACCACCTTTAAAGTATACAGCACCTATGCAGACGTGTGTCAGCACTCCCTCTGCGGGTAATCAAGAAAGGCGAGAAGGAACAGATGACCAGACAACACAAGGTCTGCAGTCCATGGAGACACACGGGCCTGCGCAGGAGCAGTACACACCAAGGACGGGCCAGCTCATTGGCTGTTCACTAGGACCTTCTGCATACCTGAGGAAGCCAGCCATAGAAATAAGACACAGAGAACATGAACAAGTAAAAATTCTCATAAAATTATATTATTTCATATTGTATACACATAAAACACTTTGCACAAAAAAAGAAGTTCTGAAGAAGTCAATAGAGAGCGCAAGGAAAAGTCAAGAAGCCATTTATCCTGAAGAAGAAATGTGTGTTACGTAATAAGACGTAAAACCCTGTGCTAGTCCTGCGATTATCCGGTCAGACGCTGGAGAACGTCTTCTTATATGGCCGCTCAGTGAGCTCTAGACAGGACGCTGCTGTCCAGATACCGTAGCCGATTTCTGGCAGATGCAGCGCCTCCCGTGTCCACAGCTGGTCAGAGGGTATTGCAGCTCGAGCTGCAATACCAGACGCAACTCATGGACAGGGGGTGGCGCTGTTTCGGGAAGAAGGAAGCCATGTTTTTCAAATCCTGGACAACCCCTATAAGGTTTACTCGATGTATAAAAATAATCGGCCTCGGATATACAGGAAGATAATATCTGTTTTCATTTTTACAAAAATATACAGGTCGTTTAGGAGGGTCATTCCTAAGAAGTGCTTAAAAAGGCCTGCAAGTTGATTTTTTTTTCACTTTATTTTTAATGGCAGCCATCTTGAATCTCATCTGTTTTTAATAAATACCAGGCTGTCACTTAAACAAGAGCTCACCCCCTTATTTTTTTGGATAGGGTGCATTCACTTTGCTGTCTTTGGTGGCGGTCAGGGCGATTCTCCGACGTTCATTCGCGACGTATGCCGCTGTATAGCCATTCTCTGCCTCTGTCCGAACAATCGGATACGTTGGACGCAAGCGGCACATGAACTTCAAACGCAGTGTGAATGCACCCTTAGAGGGGTTGTCTTGCCCAGGCAACCATGTTGAAAACTGAAGATAATCGATCACTGCGAGTCTGGGATCATTGTGGACCCAGCTTCTCTAACTTCTGCCAATCAGCTTTTACCAGCTCCGGCAACTATTTGGCTGAGCCTATACTGCATAGACGGGCTGTGTCCACCAGCGAGCAGGACCACCCTTACCTACAACATCCATACACCCTGATATGACATGTCATTGTGCGACAACCCTTTAAGGTGGCCCTGACCTGTAGCGGTCTCACGATATAATATATGCAGAAAGCCATGGCCTTCCTATGTCTACCTAGGCGGCTGACCAATTTTTTTTCTCGTCTACTGATTGTCTAGCGGTTTCCTGTCCTGACGTGATAAAAAAAGGCACCAACTACAATTGTGATTATCCTACGCATGAAGTTTCATCCCTGATAGAGCCTAAAATGATAGCTTTTAGGGTCTTAAGGTGACTACATAATAATGAAATGTTTTGGGGAGGGGGCGCGTATTGTAATCTGAATTAATCAGATTTTGCAAATGACGAATAATCAGTGGCAAAATATTTTTGGAAGGGGGGTACAAAGCTGGTGAGGGTTGGGGAGAGAGAGAACATGATCAGGTCTCTCCCCTAAGTTCATATAGAAGGCAGTTCTGTGGTGTCCCTGTGACGGTTCCTCCCCATGTCCTGGTGGCAGCGTCCATCTTGTATAGTCCACCTGCCTTACCGCCAATGGTCTTATCTCCTCGAAAACGGCAGGAGATCAAGAGTAAGGAGTAAGTGATTGGGGGTGGGGGAGAGGAGCTGAGCAAACGGTCATTTATAGGCATCTGGATTCCATGATCTGTGCGACTGAGGGCATCTCTTACTCGGCGAAAGGCTGGAACATGTTGAGCTCGGAAAACTCTTCGTTGTTGTAACTGGAGGCCTGATCTCCCAGCATGGACAACATGTCCTAGGGGTGAGAGGAGAACAATTATCAGGTGAAGTCCTCACCTTTCAGCGGGCTATGGTTCACCTTCCCTCTATGTGTATATATCACCAGGAGAGGGAAGGAGCCAGAAACTACACCCTGAATACACATCTACAGTACTTACTGGAAAGACTTCGGACTGGCCGGCCTGTGGCTGGACGTGAGACTCTGCATTGTTTTGGCCGTGATGCTGGCTCTGCCACTGGGGCCACACTCCTACCGCGTCCGCTGCCCGTGTCTGGAAGGGTACACGTGGCTGTCCTACCTCTGCGGCTAAAGAGACATGACCGAGAGTGTCAGTATTAACATATAGCAGCTTTGAGTCCATGTTTCACAGTTGATGTTGAGGTGTTTCATGCAGCACTCTCATGCATGGACCCTTAAACGCCTTACTCTTTACTATCCAGGAAATTATAACCCTTTCCACACCTGTGCCATCTTTAAAGGGGATATCCAAAACGATAAACTGCCCTCCCCCCCCATATTCCGGGCCTCTCACACGGAATATACTTACCCCGCGCCAATGAAAACATCCAGTGTCGGGGGGGGGGGAGCAGCCAATGGCAGACGGGGACGGGCCTCCCTAGCATCACTCGCAATGCTAGGGAGGATCATCCCCGTCTGCCATTGGTTGCTCCCCTCTGACACAGGATGTTTTCATCGGCGCACGGAGAGAAGCAGCAGCGGGGACCAGAAGCGGCATGGGGAGCAGGGTAAGTATATTCCATGTGAGGGGCCCGGCCTATAAGGGGGCAGTTTATAGTTTCGGATAACCCCTTTAACCACTTCAGCCCCGCTAGGTGAAACCCCCTTCATGACCAGAGCACTTTTTACACTTCGGCACTACACTACTTTCACCGTTTATCGCTCGGTCATGCAACTTACCACCCAAATGAATTTTACCTCCTTTTCTTCTCACTAATGGAGCTTTCATTTGGTGGTATTTTATTGCTGCTGACATTTTTACTTTTTTTGTTATTAATCAAAATGTAACGATTTTTTTGCAAAAAAATGTCATTTTTCACTTTCAGCTGTAAAATTTTGCAAAAAAAACGACATCCATATATAAATTTTTTGTTCTACATGTCTTTGATAAAAAAAAAAATGTTTGGGCAAAAAAAAAAATGGTTTGGGTAAAAGTTATAGCATTTACAAACTATGGTACAAAAATGTGAATTTCCGCTTTTTGAAACAGCTCTGACTTTCTGAGCACCTGTCATGATTCCTGAGGTTCTACAATGCCCAGACAGTAGAAAAAACCCACAAATGACCCCATTTCGGAAAGTAGACACCCTAAGGTATTCGCTGATGGGCATAGTGAGTTCATAGAACTTTTTATTTTTTGTCACAAGTTAGCGGAAAATGATGATGATTTTATTTATTTATTTTTTTCTTACAAAGTCTCATATTCCACTAACTTGCGACAAAAAAAAAAAAAATTCTAGGAACTCGCCATGCCCCTCACGGAATACCTTGGGGTGTCTTCTTTCCAAAATGGGGTCACTTGTGGCGTAGTTATACTGCCCTGGCAATTTAGGGGCCCAAATGTGTGAGAAGAACTTTGCAATCAAAATCTGTAAAAAATGGCCTGCAAAATCTGAAAGGTGCACTTTGGAATATGTGCCCCTTTGCCCACCTAGGCTGCAAAAACGAGATTTTTGTGAAACTCACCTGTAAAATCTCTTTCTCGCGTGGTTCATTGGGGGACACAGGACCGTGGGTATAGCTTGCTGCTGCCACTAGGAGGCGACACTAGGCTGAAAAGTGATAACTCCTCCCCTGCAGGCTATACCCCCTCCAGCCTGGAGAGAGCATATCAGTTTGTGCCCAAGCAATAGGAGTAGGAAAAAAATAACCATACGGTAAACAACCAACAAATGACCAACGCCAGCCGGAGCAAACCAGAACTGGGGCCATACTGGCTCCACAACCGCCAACAATCACAGCAAACAGAAATTACTGGGTGGGAGCTGTGTCCCCCAATGAACCACGCGAGAAAGAGATTTTACAGGTGAGTTTCACAAAAATCTCGTTTTCTCGCTGGTATCATTGGGGGACACAGGACCGTGGGACGTCCTAAAGCAGTCCACGGGGAGGGAACAAATCACATGCCCATGGAGAAAGAAACGCCCTCGAGGATGCGTAACTCACTGCCGCCTACAAGAATTTGCTGCTTGGAACAGTACCCGCCGGCGCCTAGGAAGGCACCCGGTAAGACTTGATGAACGTGTGCCCGGAAGACCAAGATACCGCCTTCCACACTGGAAGCTACTGCATGGAGGAGATGGACCCGAGAAACGCCGACCGCTGGTCGGGTGGGCCAAGACTCAGCTGGGCGTTGCCTACCCGAGGGCGCATGCCCGAGCAACTGTTGAACGGATCTATCTGGAAAACATCCCTTGGAGGCCGTCAGCCTTGACAAGGACCCCAAGATAAGAATTGGTAGAAGTCCGTAGGGCTGTAAGCGCTAGACAAGGACAAGCAAGTTCAGAGGCCAAATCACATGGCTGATGGAGAGCCCGGTCCATGTACTACGAGGGAGAAAGAAGAGAAACCCATGTCTGCAAGGCGTGGAAAGGCGACCACCTTCTGCGAAAAAAGAGGATCCTGGACGGAACACTGCCCTATGCCATACTCAAAGAAAAAAGTACGTACAAGAAGGCAAATCAATTCAGAGAAAGAAATAAAAATAAAAAATAACGCCACCAAACAGCTGGCTCCTGGCCGCAGCTGTGGAAGCAGAACTAAAAAGGCCAAGTCCGTAGGATTCACCTCTGGCCCAGAGAACACCCCCTAGGGAGCGGAATATTGGTAGACCAACGCCCTTATAGCCATAGAGGCTGGTGGTGAGATTTCTAGTGAGAGAAACTGCCTGAGAATCACTAAGAAACAAACGCCTGAGCCAGGCGTGCCCCACTGCAGGCCAAAGTATCAATGCCCCACGGGAAAGGCAAAGTAAAGCCAACGAGAGCACCGCCAGTGATGGGAAGCCCCGTCAGTGACCATATTTCAACAAAGCGGCAACGCTGCCTGGAAGGGCAGATGAGTGGAACAAAGATGAGAGAAATACTCTTGTCGGGTGAAGTTCGACTACGACGTCCAACGCCTCCACCATACCCGAGGAACCCTGGGTCCGTGAAAAAATAGAGATGGGCTTCCAGAGCCGTACAACCCACGACTACTGGTCAGCTAGACAGGAGGATAAGGAGATCAGTCATCCACCACGAGGGGAGACCGGAAAGGAAACGTGTGATCCGTACCGGGGACGAAACCCCTACTAGCGGGGAACGTCGTAACAGACACCCGCTCTACCCGTCTTGGGAAGGCTCTCAGTCAACACCCGGAATGAGCAGTGAATGAACAACCACCATTGGCTTGAGGCGATATCACTGACATCTGAAGAGAGGTAGCACCAATGGCGTTACGGTATGACTACTAGAATCCAGGTCCCGCTTAGAACGGCAATCTAGTGTTGACGAGTGCCGTAGGGACTGATCTACTCAGTAGAACGCACTCAAAAGGTAGGTGCTGATCAGCCATGGTAACTACACCATCGCCATCTCCGAGCCGACGACAGAAGGACAATAGTCAACAATAATAATGAAGAGGACCGGCACTCATTGTAGTCTTCAACAAAAGATGATGTCTCTATTGGTCACATACAACACTGTGACGCGTTTCGGCTCACATCTAGAGCCTCTCTCAAACATATGGATATGGATTGGATGTGGCAGAAGGACAACAGTTGTCAGAGCCACGGACCCCCATTGGTAGTAAACCAGAAAGAGGCCAGAACTAAAGCCCATTCCCATGTGAGACTGGAGCTCCACAGCGTCCAGTGGTGATGCGATCCTCCGCCTGAAGGGAGGCCCTACAAGGGAAGCCCCAAGAGTAATGCTCACGCCATACTCCAGCCGAGGAGTAGGCCACACCGTAGAGGTCACTGAAACTCTTGTTAGAGGAATCCGTTGCCTGACGAAAGAACTGTGCAGAAGGAACCTCAGCATGTAGTGGTGACTCAAACACCCCTTGTGCGGAAGGGGCTACCGCATGCTCCGCCAGAGTGGACATGAGGGGAAGGCCTGAGGACATTCAGTAGAAGTGCTGGTATCAAGCTGGCCCAGCCAGTAGAGCTAACCTTAAACCCTCCACCTGACAAGGGCGCTGAATAGGAGCAACTGCCGAATTAGTACCAGGGCAGAACCCCTACCTGAGGGGGGCCGTCTCGCTACAGCGATTAGGAGCATCTAGCCCTAGCATGAAGACTACCCTGCGAAGGAGAAGCCGTTGTAGTAGCCACTGCAGATTGCCAGCATAACGCCCTCACCCAGACAAGGATGAGTGGTGGACGAAGCACCCGGAGTCGGTGGAATATTCGGCTTGCTGGATCTTGACCACAGTACTCTGTGCAGTGTGATTGACATGAAACGGTGGAGGCTCATAGGGATAGGGAGTCTCTAGGACACACAAGGCTGGTGACCCCCTTAGAGCACAAAGGCCACAATCTTGTGTCCAATAAGTGCATGAAGAAAAAGGGATACAATATGAGAGTATCCATAGTATCCAGTGGCAGAATCCATATGCCACTAGATGGAGAATATCAGGCACCAGCGGTACCGACTGTTGCCACAGACCACCTGTGAAAGAAACCAAGGCATCTAGAGTCGTGGCGTAGCTGAAATACAGCATGCAAAGAGGCATAGTGATTCCCCCGTAACTGGATCGTTTGTAGAGCGTAATGCCCTAGGAAGTATGTGATGGCAAATGGGAGACCAACGGAAGCGCAAACCCCCGGTTAGGGAAGGGGGTAGCGAGATAGTCAGAACCGCGATCTACGGAAGTGTAATTACCCACTCAATGGAGGGGGAAAAATCTACGTCAAACACTGCGCCCAGTGGCAGTGCCAACGCTTTACCTATGATCGGGAGTAACATATCCAGTAAGTACAGTAACCCGAGGTAGTGCAAATACAACACCCATCGAAGGGGGTAACGCACCTAGCAGGAACTTGCAAATGACGAGTTCTGTACTCTGTGGGAAGTGCCATCATCCTACCCCAGTAAGGGGGTAATGCGTACGTAAACACTGCGACAGCAGTGAGAATGCCATAATGCCACCTATACAAAAGGTTAATGTATGCTGACTATACTGAGCTCAGTGGAACTTCAATTCCGCCACTCACAGAACGAGGGGCACCTATGGCTGGCATTGAGGCTAATGCTAGTGAGGTCAGTCCACCTCAGGAAGGAGGTAATACCCAAATTAAGCACTGTATCTAGTAGAAGAGTAAATGGTGCCTAAGGAAGGGGTTAACGCTACACCAGAACCGGTTAGCACGGACGTAATCTAGGAAAAATAATCCGGATTCATGTCGGAGTCCGAATAACTGTCCTGCTTCGGCCCACACGTGCGCAGTTCCACCTCTCAGCCTCTAGCCCATGGCTGTTGCAGGCTGTGGCGGTGTTGATATAAGAACCAAACTACCCCGGAGGTGGAATGGAACTAAAGGTCTGCTCACCGATTGCGCAGACGGTGCTCTATTAACCAAACGACCCAGGAGGGTGGATTGGGAACTTCCAGAGGTCCTCCGCTGAGTTGCGCAGGAGGAGAAACTCAAACAGACGCCCCCGGAGGGTGGATGGGAAGTTTCAGTTGTCCTCAACTGGATTTTTGCGCAGTTGTAGCACCATTAACCCACCGGCCTCAGAGGGCGGATTGGGATCCTCCAGATGTACCCCACTGGATTTATGCAGTTGGAGCATGATCAACCAAACGGCCCGGAGGGCGGATTGGGGACCCTTCGGATGTACTCCACTGGATTTACGTAGTTGGAGCATTATCAACCAAACGGCCCAGAGGGCGGAATGGGAATCCCTCAGATGTACTCCACTGGATTTGCGCAGTTGGAGCATAATCAACCAAACGACCTCAGAGGGCGGATTGGGATCCTCCAGATGTACCCCACTGGATGTATGCAGTTGGAGCATTATCAACCAAACGGCCCGGAGGGCGGAATGGGAATCCCTTCAGATGTACTCCACTGGATTTGCGCAGTTGGAGCGTAATCAACCAAACTGCCTCAGAGGGCGGATTGGGATCCTCCAGATGTACTCCACTGGATTTATGCAGTTGGAGCATTATCAACCAAACGGCCCGGAGGACGGATTGGGGACCCTTCGGATGTACTCCACTGGATTTTGCGCAGTTGGAGCATAATCAACCAAACGGCCTCGGAGGGCGGATTGGGATCCCTCAGATGCACTCCACTGGATTTTGCGCAGTTGGAGCATAATCAACCAAACGGCCTCGGAGGGCGGATTGGGATCCCTCAGATGCACTCCATTGGATTTTGTGTGCTGAGGAAGGCAGGATCTGTATGCGCATAATTAATTTTATTTTATTTTTTATTTTATTTTTTGGTGAGGACCTAGCCTGATATGGAGAGGAGGTCAGGGAGGGCTGTATACTGCAATATTAAGGCACATTGTGCCTGCAGACAGAAAACTAGAGTAAACAGGGGCCTGAAATGAGGGAGGAAGGTCCGGCCTAGAAGGCCGCAAAGCCGGGGACTAAATTATCACGCCGGCCGACCGAACTCACCGCTAGTCAGCACAGAGCGTACCTGGAGCGATGTCCGGAATGCGGTCGCCTGTGTCCACTGACCGCGGAAGCCCATCGGAGGAGTAAATAGCGTGGCCGGAGGGAAAAGAAAGAAATAGAAAAGGTAGGCCCGAATAAAGCCGGGGCCTAGATTTTGCGGCGTCCGGCCGAGTAGGGGAACCGTTCTGCCTGCTCTCCTGGGACGGCTTAGCGGGCTCCTGAAAAGGAGCCGCCGAGAAGATGCGTCGCTTGGCCGGCCGGGAAGCCACCCGGTCGGTCGGAGAGCGGGGTGACCGGAATAGGGCGCAGAAGGCGCCTGTTTTAGATCGGGAAGGGGTGAAAATAAGATGCCGTCGCCGCGGAATGGGATTAACCCTTTCTACTGAGGAGAGCTGGGCGACGGGTGGAGGATTCGTTACCCCCTCCAGAAGGTGGCCATGTGAGGGGGACAGGGAGGGACAGTAAAACTCACCTGTCTTCATCTGTGGTCTTCACCCTTAATCTTGTACCAGCAGGGCCACCCCACGACCGCTGGCACCAGGCATCAGGGGTCCAGGTAGAGAAGGGCTGGAGAGTAGGTGGCCCTCTTGCTGGCGGGAAGCAGGGGAGCGAGGCTGCCCTGGTCCGCTTTGTCTTCTTGGGGGGAGGCAGGGCGGTGGAGCAGGCAACACCGGCCAGCCTCCCAGGGAGACAGAGACGCATGCGAATCTGTGCCCCTTAACCTAATAAAATAAAATAAAATAAAAACAAAATTGTAAAAGAGCCACCCTGCTAAGCAGGGAGGTCTGCCTCCTACGACACTAAGCTAAAAACTGATATGCTCTCTCCAGGCTGGAGGGGGTATAGCCTGCAGGGGAGGAGTTATCACTTTTCAGCCTAGTGTCGCCTCCTAGTGGCAGCAGCAAGCTATACCCACGGTCCTGTGTCCCCCAATGATACCAGCGAGAAAAAGTGTCACACATGTGGTATCGCCGTACTCAGGAGAAGTTGGGGAATGTGTTTTGGGGTGTCATTTTACATATACCCATGCTGGGTGAGAGAAATATCTTGGCAAAAGACAACTTTTCCTATTTTTTTATACAAAGTTGGCATTTGACCAAGATATTTTTCTCACCCAGCATGGGTATATGTAAAATGACACCCCAAAACACATTCCCCAACTTCTCCTGAGTACGGCGATACCAGATGTGTGACACTTTTTTGCAGCCTAGATGCGCAAAGGTGCCCAAATTCCTTTTAGGAGGGCATTTTTAGACATTTGGATCCCAGACTTCTTCTCACTCTTTCGGGCCCCTAAAAAGCCAGGGCAGTATAAATACCCCACATGTGACCCCACTTTGGAAAGAAGACACCCCAAGGTATTCAATGAGGGGCCTGGCGAGTTCCTAGAAATTTTTAATTTTTTGCATAAGTTAGCGGAAATGGATTTTTTTGTTTTTTTTCTCACAAAGTCTCACTTTCCGCTAACTTAGGACAAAAATTTCAATCTTTCATGGACTCAATATGCCCCTCACGGAATACCTTGGGGTGTCTTCTTTCCGAAATGGGGTCACATGTCGGGTATTTATACTGCCCTGGCTTTTTAGGGGCCCTAAAGCGTGAGAAGAAGTCTGGAATATAAATGTCTAAAAATGTTTACGCATTTGGATTCCGTGAGGGGTATGGCGAGTTCATGGGAGATTTTATTTTTTGACACAAGTTAGTGGAATATGAGACTTTGTAAGAAAAAACTAACAAAAACAAACAAAAAATTTCCGCTAACTTGGGCCAAAAAATGTCTGAATGGAGCCTTACAGGGGGGGGGGGGGGGGGGGGTGATCAATGACAGGGGGGGTGATCAATGACAGGGGGGGTGATCAATGACAGGGGGGGTGATCAATGACAGGGGGGGGTGATCAATGACAGGGGGGGGTGATCAATGACAGGGGGGGTGATCACCCATATAGACTCCCGGATCACCCCCCTGTCATTGATCACCCCCCTGGTAAGGCTCCATTCAGACGTCCGTATAATTTTTACGGATCCATGGATCGGATCCGCAAAACACATGCGGACGTCTGAATGGAGCCTTACAGGGGGTTATCAATGACAGGGGGTGATCACCCCCCCTGTCACTGATCACCCCCCCTGTAAGGCTCCATTCAGACATCCGCATGATTTTTTACGGATCCATGGATACATGGATCGGATCCACAAAACACATGCGGACGTCTGAATGGAGCCTTACAGGGGGGTGATCAATGACAGGGGGGTGATCAGGGAGTGTATATGGGTGATCACCCGCCTGTCATTGATCACCCCCTGTAAGGCTCCATTCAGACGTCCGCATGCGTTTTGCGGATCCGATCCATGTATCCGTAAAAATCATGCGGACGTCTGAATGGAGCCTTACAGGGGGGTGATCAATGACAGGGGGTGATCAGGGAGTGTATATGGGTGATCACCCGCCTGTCATTGATCACCCCCCTGTAACGCTCCTTTCAGACGTCCGCATGATTTTTACGGATCCATGGATCGGATCCACAAAACACATGCGGACGTCTGAATGGAGCCTTACAGGGGGGTGATCAATGACAGGGGGGTGATCAGGGAGTGTATATGGGTGATCACCCGCCTGTCATTGATCACCCCCTGTAAGGCTCCATTCAGACGTCCGCATGTGTTTTGCGGATCCGATCCATGTATCCATGGATCCGTAAAAATCATGCGGACGTCTGAATGGAGCCTTACAGGGGGGTGATCAATGACAGGGGGGTGATCAATGACAGGGGGTGATCAGGGAGTGTATATGGGTGATCACCCGCCTGTCATTGATCACCCCCCTGTAAGGCTCCATTTAGACGTCCGTATGCGTTTTGCGGATCCGATCCATGTATCCGTGGATCCGTAAAAATCATACGGACGTCTGAACGGAGCCTGACAGGGGGGTGATCAATGACAGGGCGGTGATCAATGACAGGGGGGTGATCAGGGGTTTATAAGGGGTTAATAAGTGACGGGGGGTTTATAAGGGGTTAATAAGTGACGACTGTACTGACCTACCTGAGTCCTCTGGTGGTCGATCCTAACAAAAGGGACCACCAGAGGACCAGGTAGGAGGTATATTAGACGCTGTTATGAAAACAGCGTCTAATATACCTGTTAGGGGTTAAAAAATTCGGATCTCCAGCCTGCCAGCGAACGATCGCCGCTGGCAGGCTGGAGATCCACTCGCTTACCTTCCGTTCCTGTGCGCGCGTTCACAGGAAATCTCGCGTCTCGCGAGATGACGCATATATGCGTGACTGTGCGCAGGGCTGCCACCTCCGGAACGCGAATCTGCGTTAGGCGGTCCGGAGGTGGTTAAAGATGGTGCCTGCTGCGAGTGCCATAACTGCCGAGGCTAATGTCTATGATAATGCTAATCATAGACATTTAACCACTGAGATGCATCTGACAACGCTAAAAGCAGAAGCCGCACGCTTTCCAGCCCGGGGTGGCTTCCCCTGGCTAAGATCGGAGAAGGCGCCCCATACCAGTAATAGGTCTGAGCAAGGCTTCCCGGCTGTTTACTGGTAAATTCCAATGCTAGTGGCAGAACAGCACTGTAATATACCGAATCCTGCATCGACATCCATGACAGAATACAAGTTACAATCTAATTATTGCATGTTACAGTCACCTAGGGAGACTTAATAAAAAAATATAAAGGGTTAACCATGACGCAGATAAAGCAGAAACGAGTTTCACTCATCCTGCGTTACAGTCTGGATTACACTGCAGAGCTGCATTCACAATTCTGCTCTTATTGGAAACAGCCGACAAGCTTGTTAAGAGACACACCCCTAATAACACAGCTCCCAAAAATAATGAGGAATAAACAGTAACACGAGGCCTAGTTTTTCTTTACCAAAGTTGTTGGTCCTAGCGGCCAGGTTGGGGTATGTGGCCGCCGCTGGAGAGGAGGTGGAACTCTGGGAGGACAATGGGCTGAAGTTGGTAGGAGTTGTCTGGAAGTTGCCCATCCCAAACGCAGGCGACTGGGTCTTTGCTGCCTGGAAATCAGAGCAATGTGTTTGGTGTCATTACAAGGCTGGGAAATCCAAGGGTTTCCAGATCTGAGCTTTGATGAAAAACGGAACGTTTTCTACCTGCCCTGTGAAGGAGGGACGTGCGCCAGAGCTCCAGTTAGTGCCGGTGATTTGAGTGGGGCTGGTATGTCGTGATATCTGGGCGAGAATCTGCCCGGCAGACACCGGCTGCTGGATAATGTTTCCTGGAGAAACCATCCCACCACTCCTTAAAAAGATAAAATAAATATTATATAATTTTTTTTTTAAATTGATGTATCTGAGAGGATCTATACTGCCACCTGGTGTTCATTAACAGACGTCCAGTCTGCTATTGGAATTAACCAATTAGAATATTTCTGATTTATTTTGCATGCATGTCCACATAACTTACATTTGCCGGATTCTCACCTGAAGTTGTCCACTGGGCGGGGAGCAGACGTGAAAGTGCTGGCTTGTGGGAAGAGCTGCTGGTTGCCAGGGACTCCGTTGGGATTGAGGGCTTTATTCTGGTCTATAATTGGGAACATAAAATGTGAGCGCGCAACACGTCTATGCAATGAACAGAATGGAGGTATTAGTGAGAAGTTTCCTAATGCTTTGCGTCTACAGGGACGTATGTCGTCATGGTAACAGACAACAAACAAACCCTGTGTAGTCTGATCCTGCAGTCATATTCCTTTTCATCTGCCCCCTACTTTAATCTTGTGTACAGCTGGACAGGTAGAAGAAAGCATGACTGCAGGTTCAAACTGCATTAGAAGCCAAGCGGTAGGAAGGCTTTAATTGTGACCTATTACATTATTTTATTATAAACCTTCATAATGGCTGGGACTTTTTTTTTTTTTTTAACTTAATTTCCTTGCTCGTCTTCAGTCAGTTAAATAATATAAATCTACCTCCAGTCACCACTAGAGGGAGCTCACTGAATAAGAATGTATACAGCTCCCACTGACCTCATCCATCCATCTGGGACTCACCTGGGTTAATGCTGCTGTAGATTTCAGCAAACCTGGAGTCTCTCTCCTGTCCATAAAGAGCATCAGACTTCTCCAGAGATTTGTGGTCAGGAACTGCAGCAGTCACTGGCTGAACTGGAACCTTTAACATTGAAAATTAATAGAAGTGACCATTTTAACCCTGCGCCTACTGCTAAATCCAGAGGTCTAAGTGATGTCACCCATGTGCCTTAAAGGGGTTGTCCCAAGACAAACATAGGACAGAGGATAAGGGTCTGATGAGCACGGGTCCAACCCAGGGGCGTCGTTAGGTCAAAACATTCGGGGCTGATGCCCACTGGCATCGTCTTCCAGCGCCTCGTTCGACGATGCCTCTGCCAGTGCGCCTGTGCGAGATTACACACAGAGGCAAGTGAAGTGAATAAATTAGCTAGGAGGCGGTGCTCGGCGGGGAGGGGATCTGTGGATGGCACTTATGTAGGGGGGGGGGGGGGGATCTGTGGATGGCACTTATGGGGGGGGGGGGGGGGGATCTGTGGATGGCACTTATGGGGGGGGGGTTGCCCAGACGACTAGGCTCTTCACTGTCACTGTAGTTATTAACCCCATTCAGCAGTCCCCCATTCACTGAAGGGGGGGACTGCTGAAAGGGGTTAATAACTACTGTGAAGCCCCCCCCCCCCCCCGTGATGAGGGCGTGGCTTTGTGGGCTCGTGCCCCGGATC
Source organism: Bufo gargarizans (assembly GCF_014858855.1). Lineage (NCBI taxonomy): Eukaryota > Metazoa > Chordata > Amphibia > Anura > Bufonidae > Bufo > Bufo gargarizans. The sequence goes on from NW_025334326.1 coordinate 233,160, forward strand.
TCTTCAGACTCCAGCAACGCCCCTGGTCCAAACACTGTAGCCCCTGCTGATTATATTAATGGGAGCTGTGTGCTCTCCAGTTTGCTGGGATATGCAGTCACTTTATGGCTGATGGGTGTTCATCCTCAGGAACCCACACAACCCTGATAATGAAGGAGTGCTCCCCAGATTGCTAGGATATGCAGTCACTTTATGGCTGACGGGGGTTCATCCTCAGGAACCCACACAACCCTGATAATGAAGGAGTGCTCCCCAGTTTGCTAGGATATGCAGTCACTTAATGGCTGACGGGGGTTCATCCTCAGGAACCCACACAACCCTGATAATGAAGGAGTGCTCCCCAGATTGCTAGGATATGCAGTCACTTTATGGCTGACGGGGGTTCATCCTCAGGAACCCACACAACCCTGATAATGAAGGAGTGCTCCCCAGTTTGCTAGGATATGCAGTCACTTAATGGCTGACGGGGGTTCATCCTCAGGAACCCACACAACCCTGATAATGAAGGAGTGCTCCCCAGTTTGCTAGGATATGCAGTCACTTTATGACTGATGGGGGTTCGTTCTCAGGAACCCCCCCAACCCTGATAATGAATGGGCTGCAGCATTTGTATAGTCCTGTGTCCCCTTCGCTTTGCTGGGAAGACCTAGATTGGGATGCACTGCTAAACCAGTTTACATGGTGAGAAAACACCTTTAGATAACAGGCTAATTTTTATTTTATTTTAGGATAGCCTTTTGATACATATATAACCTTAAAAACAATTTATATTAGTAAAATGTCCTTGCTTCGTGGCTCACCTGTGTGTGGTTATATGCAACCATATTATCCCTGCTGGGCACAACATCCAGTTCTGATGGTGGCGGAGGCAGTTGTCTGGGCAGAAGATAAGAATTTAGTGTTACAAAAGTCAAAGTAGGGTCAAATATAAGAATGCAAGGCAGAGGGCAGCTCCCTGTGTGATCAGAGACACAACACAAGTGATGCATAGGGTTAATCCTGATGGGAAGTACTACCTGATTAAACTCACCTCAGCTAATTCTCTGTAGATCAATAGCAGGCAAGTGCAGAGCGTACAGCTCTTACATGCTAGATACAGTTTATTCACTTGTAATACTATGTCTAACCACAAGGTGCGCTGTTACAGAGAAAAACGTCCTTTAAAAGGTGTTTCTAGGATTAGGACGGTCTACCATAGAGACTTGTTAGACATTGTGCCCCCTCCACTTGTTCCTCACCTGCCAGTCAATTGTCCTGGACCCATTTCCAGAGAGTGTGAAAGGCCCTGGCCTAGCGGTGGTCTCTGCATAGATGTGGCCAAGGCTGGTCGCGACTCCTGGCTAGAGTTCCTGAGCGTAAGAGAAGATGTCATTTAGTGGCTCCCATCTTATTACTAGAAGAATGCCAGCTGTACCCATGCCACTTACTTTATGTTGGTGTTTGTGCAGATGATATACTCAATCTCATCAGAATAGGGATTTTGGAAGGTGAACGAGCTGGTCCTCATCAGCAGCCACTCGCGGCTTTTGGATCTGAACCGGAACATGACGGACAGAACCTGACCTTTTAATTTCACCACCTGGAGGGCATACAACGTACACTTACATACCTTACAGTATAATGTGCTGTCAACATAAATGGTCACAAAAGCTGTGATCTGGGCTGAAAAAGTCAGAACCGTGAAGTGATGCCCCCTAGAGGTTGTTTGAGGGATAAAATCTGATGTGGGACAATGCGAAAGAACAGGAGGGGCAGCAAGCCGGCGACCATGCTGGAGAGCCTGATTCAGGCTGAACTGGCCACAAGCTCCTGCAGCCACATTTCATGACAAAATAATGGTTATACTGTGCCTCAAGGGTTCGGACAGGATAGCATTTTAACCTGTTCAGTTATTTGGATTTCTAGAGATAAGCGGCTGCCAGACGACTCTAGCAAGCAGCTTACCTCTACTGAACCGCTCACACTGGACATGGACTCTGACCTGCAGGCAGCATGTTATGGAGCAGGAGGAGCGGGGCAGATTGATTTATTCATTTAACTTCCTGCTCTTTCTGGGCTTAGGAGTCCACAGGGCAGTTCTATCAGTGATTGACAGCTATGACTGTATGTAGTCATAAATAACACCCTGTCAATCACTGATAGGACCACCCACTGGACTCCTAAGCACAGAAAGAGCAGGAAGTTAAAGGGTCGCTAACTTTTCACACAACTTTGCATAAATCAATAGTACAAGTGACCACAAGAAACTTTGTAATAGGTTTCATAGTGAGAAATGTGGAGTTGTCATGTTACCAGCTGTTTACCAGCTCCTCCCAATCCTTGCTATTTGTTTTTCACTTAAAAAATTCTTCGACTCAGGCAGACCAGACTCAACGCAGTGAGACAGAGACTGCACCGCTACAAGGGCTTAATTAAAAAGCCTACAGGTCGGTACCTCTCGGTAATATCCGCCGTTAACCTGCCGTTGGTTCTGATTGTGAAAGAGAATGTTAGGAAGCGGATTCTCCTCTACTTTCTGTGCACAGTGGATGGCAGCTCGTCTCAACCAACTATGTCTGAGAGAACTGCAAACTAGTAGTGTTGAGATTACTTGTGTTTTAAGTTCGGCGTCTAAAGTTCGGGTTATCGAAGAATCACAAGTTCGTTCAATACTACTAGTTTGCAGTTCTCTCAGACATAGTTGGTTGAGACGAGCTGCCATCCACTGTGCACAGAAAGTAGAGGAGAATCCGCTTCCTAACATTCTCTTTCACATTCAGAACCAAAGGCAGGTTAACGGCGGACATTACAGATAAGTACCGACCTGTAGGGTTTTTAATTAAGTAGCGGTGCAGTTTCTGTCTCACTGCGTTGAGTCTGGTCTGCCTGAGTCGAAATTTTTTTTACGTGAAAAACAAATAGCAAGGATTGGGAGGAGCTGGTAAACAGCTGGTAACATGACAACTCCACATTTCTCACTATGAAACCTATTACAAAGTTTAATCCTAAAATACAAGTTCGCTCAACACTACAAACTAGATATTCAGCATGCACAAAGAAAATGCCAGATGCAAGTGATATAATGGGCAGCAATAGTGTCATTCCTCATGTACTGTACTGTTGAGTAATGCAAAGTTTGAAACATTAGAGATGCTTTAAAATGAATAAATGACAAGTTATGTTGAATAATTTCCCACAAATCTATCCGCTCAGCTCCTCCTGCCGGTCAGACACCACGTTCAGTGTGTAATCAAGGAACACAGTTGTTTTTTATGGCCATCGCCCAGTTGTATCCTGCCATGTCTTCTGATGGGGCTTGTCCACAAACGTATGGCTTACCTGTTGGAAACTGTCTCTCAGCAGCTGCTCGTCTTCGGGGTGGGCAAACTCCACAATGCTTTTTCCTAAGAGCTCCTACAATAAAATGAAAACTCACGTGAGACTGGAAACTAGAAAGGTGTGACAATGCCCAGAAGCCAGGACTACCCCTCACTTACTTGGGGCTGGTAGCCAACAGTTGCAGCGCATCGATGGTCCACGAAGGTGAACAAGCCATCTACACTGTGCCGCGAGATGAACTCGACCGGCTGGCAGATGCTATTCATGTCTGTGCAGTTGGGGGAGCTTGTTACCTGACGGAAGAGACAGAACCGTGTCCACGTCAGGATCCACTCACATGCATTATGTTCACACCACTATTCTTGTGCATCAAAAGGAAAAATCCTGACTCACCTGTAACCTGCCAATGGCCACCAGACAGAACTTGCTGCTTTGCCCTGCGTCCTGGTTCTCGTCCGGTAACGTGACACCTGTCAATATCAAATTCTCTCAATAGGACCCAATTCCAGCAAGATATGTTTTACATGCGAGATCACTTTTATGCTTGAAATGTCAGATCGTGAGACAAGGGCACTTTGTACGTAGCAACTGTAAGGCGAAGCGCGTTCTCCAATGTAATGATTTGTACTAATGGCATCATGTCGGGCAGGGAGACACAGCATTATAAATCACTATAATGCCGTGAGGTCCCATTACAAGAAAATCACACTCCCACGTGGAACGTGTTTATCGCACTAGCCTATGAGCAGTTAGGTCAGCAGGCAGAGAAATTGTGGCACCGCTGATCGGAGGAGAGTCACTGACCGGGCTTTCCTCCCTGCACATCCTTTCATAGGGACCGTATAGCAGGTGGTCTGCTCATAGGCACCCTATCGATTCCTGTATTTAAAATGCTAAATGTCTCTGCACAAGACCACGTCCCGTACATGTGCATTGTAGAAGTGATGCAATATAGCAGGAGCACGTCACGCTCCAGTTAAAGTGAAAAACTGCACTACACTACATTAAGAGTTAATTTAGCCCAGAGGGGTCTTAGTATGTTAGAAAATCTAGAAACTTAAAAAAAATAAAAAGTTATAAATATAGATTTTTTTGTTTTGGTTTACCTGCAGGCGGCCATGCTTTAATGTATCCTGTGCAATGTACGATCACAAACTGCGGCTCTCCGTCTTTAGGGGGACCCAGGCCGCTCCTATAACACAAAAAGACTGGTTACTACTGGCAACGCCAGTAGTGGATAGATCTGGTGGCTTGGAAAGCCCGTTCACCTGCATCTGTTCCTCATGAAGCCGAGCCTGTTCATGGCAGCCGATTCCCCAGCAGTGGTCCCACATCTGAAAAGAGGAAAACAGTCATAACAGGGTTAACGGGGTCAAACAGTGGAGCGGTGGTCACGTATGCTTGCTGCCACTCCATTCCGCTCTATGGGGGCAGCCGAGTGTTTGGCTATAGGGGTGGATAGGCACTCGGGTCACGGCACTAGGTTACGTACAGATGCCCCATCTTTTTCACGGACACAATGCCACGCTCAGCTCCATATAACAACTAGGCTAGTTCTCCTTTGACATTCTACGGACCCCAATCCGGACCGCCTTACCTCATTCTGCAGATGAACGACCTCCGGGACCCCATGCACATTCTCATGGAGGACTGCTGACCCTCTTTCTTCACTGTGCCAGTTTTCAGGTCTAGGATGCGCCCTATAAAAAACCACTAGGTTACAGGAGGACTAGATAACGGCACCTGGTGCGCCATGTACGGGAATACCGCCTGTAGCTCACCCGTCATGGCGTTCTCCGCTGTAGAGAGCTGCTCCCGAAGCTTGTCCACATCATCCGGGTGAACCTGGTCGTACAAGGTGCTCCCAAACCACTCGGTCTGGGGCTGGTTGAGGACAGGAGTCACGGAGTCCGAGACGTACACGATCCTTCCCGTCTCGCAGGACACAACGAACAGAAAGCCGTCTGCCGCCTCCAAAATCAGGTGTTTGAGCTCCTGTGAGAGAGAAGGGAAACGGAAATCTAAATCGGAGATGACAATCCGGCCACTAGGGGCACAAACTTCCAGTGCAAACCATCATGGACTTTTAATCCATATGCCAATGAGCAGTTCAGTGCACCGAGGGCGGGCACACCCGACGATCAGCTTCTTTTCATCCAAGCCTATGTTGCGCCATTCCTCTATTACTCCTACTAGAAGATTATGAATGAATTACCAGTTGGGGATGTGTCTCTCCACAGGTTGCTGCCACCAGCAAGGATTGGACAGTGTCTGACTGAGCAGGAACACCCTTCCCAACTGGCAAGAACGTCTAGCAGGAATAATAGAGGAACAGCACAACATAGTAAGAAGAAGAGATGCTCTACAATTGTCACTTGTCACTACATGGGGGAAAGCAAGTGGTTACTACACCAGACATGACAGGAGAGGTGGCAGGTCCTCCTTAAAGGTCCCCCCGTCAGGATTAGTGAATGAAGATAATAGAGCAGCACCAGGAAAAGTTAGTTCTTTATTGGGACTCCACGCTGAAGAGGAGGAATGCACATCTATAAAACATGACCCTTACCCATAGCATACTCCGTGACAGGAGCATACACGTATACACATATATATAGTAGTGTCCCTGGTAAGCGGCGGCTTTATGGATCCCTTTAAATCTTTATGGTGCAGGCGAAACCCGATTTATGACCCTCTCTTCACCGACCTGGCCTGGCGCTCCTTCCTCTGGGCTCCTTCCGCCTGGCAGTGAACCGACCGGCGCATGCTTCATTTCCAAATTCTCTGTCTTTTACTAGATCCCTATGAAATAAGTTCTGGAGCATCGTATCTTAATCGCTTACATTGTTCCTCCTGGAAATAAATTGTCAGTTGGAAAGTGGGGTGTCTCTACGCCAGGCATCCTCAAACTGCGGCCCTCCAGCTGTTGTAAAACTACAACTCCCACAATGCCCTGCTGTAGGCTGATACCTGTAGGCTGTTCGGGCATGCTGGGAGTTGTAGTTTTGCAACAGCTGGAGGGCTGCAGTTTGAGGATGCCTGCTCTATGCAGTCTGACACTGTCCAATCAGTCAGCGAAGTAACAGGCACCTCTGATAAGGGAAATGGTAACAACCAGCTGCCAATGTATACTAACATTTCTAGGAGGGGTAATAGAGGAACTGCACAATGCACAAGGAAAAACTCTGCAGAACTGTTCTTTCATGAGACGAGGACATGTCAGGAGAGGGGACGGCCTGCTCTAAGGTGGCAGGTATCTGTCAGACAAGATGGCCGTCACCCAGACGCCACCAGCATTAAAGAAGTTTCCGGACCCTGTATGGGTAGGTAGTCGTATGGGGGCTTGTTCTACCTACCTTATGTGATAGGACAGGCCACATTTTTCTGTGATGACGTGTGTAATATTGGAGGCGTGTGGCCCCGGCCGACTGCAGAAGTAACCCTAATCTGAGAAGGGGGTGCAGCACCAAACTGGAACCGTGGCCCCTTGGTTCTCAGGATTGTGGGGCCCCCAGCAATCACACACTGAAGGGATAACCCAGCTAAACGACCATAACTTTGTGTGATGGGAATGACCCTTTCTTGTAATGAGCAGCTGGACACGACAAGATCTCAAGACAAATGGGGAAAGGTCCCATTCACTGACAGCAAGCAAAGATCTTGTAAATAGTAAAAAACAAAAACAAAAAAAAAAACATTGAAATTGGAATTCACCTAGGTAAAGTAACCAGCAGTGAAAGCCCCTCAGAAATGTCCTATCTCCAGTCACCATCTCCTCGGGACTGGAGGAAGGTTATTAACCCTTGTGTTGACCCAGACGCTGCTAGAGCTGATAACAAGGAAATGATCCGTCTCCAGTTCTCACCCTTCGCCTACATTCCATCACTGTCTCACGCAGTCAGTCAAGAAATAGCAGTCTGACGGGGTACAAAAGGGACCATATAAACAGTTTGAAGGGGTTTTCCGTCATTCAGGATTGTGGGGGCCCCTGCTGATCAGTTTTTTGAAGAGGCCTCCTCGCAGCATACTAAGCACAGCGCCATAGATCGTGTAGTGGCTGTACTTGGTATTGCAGGTCTGGTCCATTCACTTGAAAAGGACAGCGCTGCACATGAGCCCCTAGGAGATGACCACGGTGCTCACCGGAGAACCACAGCCTCTTCAAAACAACGAACCCTGGCCCCCCTATCTATCACATATTGATGATCTATTATAATCACAAGACATATTCAACCCCGGTGTGTTCATCCAAGGGTTAAAGGTGTTTTCTCAGGATATGCCCCCATTGTCCGATAGGTGCGGGTCCCAGGACCTGTATTGAAAACGGAGTGGTCACAGTGGTGGCTGGAGGACTCCGGTCTGGCCACCACCAGGCACCCTCCCCATAGAAGGGAATGGGAGCGCGCCGCGCATGATCGGCCGCCGCTTCCATTCACTTCTATCGGTGCAATAGCCAGCGCTCGGCTATTTTTGGCAGCCCCATAGAAATGAATGGAGGCTGCGCACCACTTTCGGGCTCCAGCGGCGGGACCCTCACCTATCAGACAATGGGGGCATAACCTAGCGATACGCCCCCGTTGTCTGTGATGGGAAAACCCCTTTAACTTGTACTGAGTCTACGGGGATTGTCTACTGCCTACACAGTAAGGCAGACAGCGGCTGATGCAACAATACACTTTGATCAGGGCATTACCAGGTCCGTTCTAGTGGATGATGGGGGTTTCGGAGCCAGCGATGAGTGTCGTTTGTCTGTGACGTATCAAAGTTCCCCTATGACTGGAGATATAGGGAAACTGAAGCAGTCAGGGCACATCTTGTGGAGACGAAGAATAGCTGCCACTTCCCTTCTACTGTGTGTCTGAATGTAAAGAGAACCCGTCAGATCTACATGTAGGCAAACAGGGGGGCTGAAGGGAAGGTACCGATTCTAGTGGAGGAGACGCACCGGGAGAACTATGCAAACAAGCTCTTCTCCAGAAGGAAGAAACTCCCTGAAGAGCCATGAAGTATGATTGGAGACATAAGCCAAACTCGGACCGTGCTGTTTCGGGGTTTCTGCATTCGGGACATTTGCAGCATACCCCATTGACATGCCATAGATATCCAGATTGGACAACCCCTTTAAGCGCTGAGCCTGTACCCTGCTGAGCCTTACCTGATCGGTCAAGAAGGACGGCTTGTAGGAGCCGTCTGTGGAAGTGTTCCCTGTTCCCCGCAGAGACTTCATATGGGACACCGCCATACGCAGGATGGTGAGCTTGTCTGGCTTGCGTGCCAGGGCGCTGCACGTGGGCACCATGTCGGAGAGCTCGGTGATGTAGGCGGTCATTTTATTCCTTCTCCTCCGCTCGATCTCGCTGTGATTCTCCCTGCGGCAGAACAGAATGAACAAGGGTCACAGAAGGGCGGACGTCCGGTCGGCCACATCTTCCGGGTTAGAAGACATCATGCCAGCCATGCGCGTCAGAGGGAGAAGAGTACAGAGGGTCAATACCACAGGACGTTAGTACAGTGACACAGACATTTTATATCACGCCACAGGCTCTGCCTCCATGGTAAACCTCATCACTGGCTTCTATAGTGATTTAGTCCCGCTGAGCTCATGAATCATACAAGGTAGACCAGCCTGGTTGCTAGGGATGCCCTGCCTTAGCAACCATAATCTGTCTATAGGGCTGTCCGACATCTCTTCACCCTTAGCAACCAATCCATCTCAGACATGAAGGAGGCGGCCTAGCAGTGCTCGCTTTACACAACTGGATTAGTGGCAGTAGACCACTCCATTTTAATTCTGACATGCTTTTATAGATCTCGGCTGCTGGTTTGTAAGAGTGTAATGCGGCAATGTGCCCCATGCCAACACACAGAGGAGAACATGATGGAAGCAATGGGGAATGGCCTAATTGACTTTTCAGGCCATTTTATCAGCGCACGCATATGGCGACATGATTGGAAGTGGCACGTGGGTCTACAGACACCTGCCGGCCCTTGGTCTTCCAGGACGTGGCTTCTACATGAAGCAGCGATAGTTTCACCACCAGATCTTTGAGAAGTTCTGATAGACGTTCTTCAGTACCTTCTGCATGATCTTCTTTTGTTTTGCTTTCGTTTTGACATCTCTTCTCCCTCGCCCAGCTGTCATCTATTAGCAGTGATCCCTATATATCTCCTTCCCATACTGCCTCACCTTGCGGTTTATATTACATCCTGGATTGTGTTCTCTGCTAGAAGTTGCTACAGCTGGGTTTTCAGATAAGTCTATTTCTGTATTTGTTGGTTTTCCTGTTGGCTTGGTTCTAGGTGACCCTGACTCCCTCCGTATTACGTGCAGGGAGCTGGTGGTCGTGTCCCCTCACTATTATAGGGTTTGCAGGTGTCATTCAGTCTAGGTACCTGGACATGCAACCTTCTATCACTGAGATCTTTGCATGGGCTGAGAAGACAGGGAGAGCTTCAGGGCTTTAATAGGGACACCCTTTTGTTCCTTAGTTTTGGATCAAGCCAGTCGGATCATATTTGTAACTTCCTGTTTTCTGTTACACCATCCGTGACAGATAGGCGGTGAAAAGCTCTCAAGAGCTATACAGAAGTAAATGGAGCGATCATCACACCCTGCAGTGCCAACCCTATTAAATTCTACTGAAATGCGGATCTGGGGGACCAGGGCGGCGTTATTTATACGCATCACGTCTGTACGCCATAGACAAATATATTGATTCCAATGCCGATTAACTGGGCTACTGTCCAGGCTCCATGTCTAGGGGCCTCACAGCAAACTAAAGCCAAACAACGTGTTGTATGGGGGTTTTATTTGCAATATGAGAAACAAGAGCAAATCTGAACCTCTCTATTTAGGAGGTCACAGTCCTGACATGTAGACTGTCAGAGTGGGATTCAGAAAGTATATACTACAGACCATCCCCACTAAAATACCAATGAGTGCCTTTAGGACTTATAGGCACTATGACAAAGGAAATGGATATCCCTATTCGTCCAGATTCTATAGGCCCTATAAAAAAATGGAATAGCCGCCCCAATAGACGATCCCCGACACGGGGAGCATGCTGGACCTCACCGATCCCCGACACGGGGAGCATGCTGGACCTCACCGATCCCCGACACGGGGAGCATGCTGGACCTCACCGATCCCCGACACGGGGAGCACGCTGGACCTCACCGATCCCCGACACGGGGAGCACGCTGGACCTCACCGATCCCCGACACGGGGAGCACGCTGGACCTCACCGATCCCCGACACGGGGAGCACGCTGGACCTCACCGATCCCCGACACGGGGAGCATGCTGGACCTCACCGATCCCCGACACGGGGAGCACGCTGGACCTCACCGATCCCCGACACGGGGAGCACGCTGGACCTCACCGATCCCCGACACGGGGAGCATGCTGGACCTCACCGATCCCCGACACGGGGAGCATGCTGGACCTCACCGATCCCCGACACGGGGAGCATGCTGGACCTCACCGATCCCTGACACGGGGAGCATGCTGGACCACACGATCCCTGACACGGGTAGCATGCTGGACCTCACCGTTCCCCGACACGGGGAGCATAGTGGACCTCACCGATCCCCGACACGGAGAGCATAGTGGTCCTCACCGATCCCCGACACGGAGAGCATAGTGGACCTCACCGATCCCCGACACGGAGAGCATAGTGGACCTCACCGATCCCCGACACGGAGAGCATAGTGGTCCTCACCGATCCCCGACACGGAGAGCATAGTGGTCCTCACCGATCCCTGACACGGAGAGCACGCTGGACCTCACCGATCCCTGACACGGAGAGCACGCTGGACCTCACCGATCCCTGACACGGAGAGCACGCTGGACCTCACCGATCCCCGACACGGGGAGCATGCTGGACCTCACCGATCCCCGACACGGGGAGCATGCTGGACCTCACCGATCCCCGACACGGGGAGCATGCTGGACCTCACCGATCCCCGACACGGGGAGCATGCTGGACCTCACCGATCCCCGACACGGGGAGCACGCTGGACCTCACCGATCCCCGACACGGGGAGCATGCTGGACCTCACCGATCCCCGACACTGGGAGCATGCTGGACCTCACCGATCCCCGACACGGGGAGCATGCTGGACCTCACCGATCCCTGACACGGGGAGCATGCTGGACCACACGATCCCTGACACGGGGAGCATGCTGGACCTCACCGTTCCCTGACACGGGGAGCATAGTGGACCTCACCGTTCCCTGACACGGGGAGCATAGTGGACCTCACCGTTCCCTGACACGGGGAGCATAGTGGACCTCACCGATCCCTGACACGGAGAGCATAGTGGACCTCACCGATCCCCGACACGGAGAGCATAGTGGTCCTCACCGATCCCCGACACGGAGAGCATAGTGGACCTCACCGATCCCTGACACGGAGAGCATAGTGGACCTCACCGATCCCTGACACGGAGAGCACGCTGGACCTCACCAAATAATACGCACCCGTAGTCCTGCTGCACAGTGCCTGTGTACACAGCCTATTCCAGGACAGATCTCAGCCACATGCTGTGCGTCCTTTATGTGGATTTTCACCTTTTGCAATGCACAGGGTACAATAGACAGCTAAATCCCAGTGCAACACAAGCAGAGGATTGGGGGAACTTTTCCCATAATAGGGGCTGCCCAGTCATCTGGGCAATGGTGGAAAATATTACAATATAATACTCACTGATCGCTCCTGGTCCCGTGCCTGAGATGACAGACATGCAAATGAGCCTCTAGGAGCAACGGGGGCGTTACCATTACACCTAGAGGCTCTGCTCTCTGCACTTTCATTGACAGGGCCAGGCACAATCACTTTTACACTGCCTGTCCATCACATTACAGAGGGTGCGGCAGTTGCAGAGAGAGCTGAGCCTCTAGGAGTAATGACAACGCCCCCGTTGCTCCCAGAGGATAATTTGCACTTATTAAAACATAATGTTTCTCAGCTTCCAAGGGCACATGGAACAGGTACAAAACTGCTGACAGATGCCCTTTAAAGAGGTTTAATAATACTCCTCGGGATTGGTCACCAGCATGTAATTGGCGGGCGTCCGACGCCCAGGACCTTGGCCATTCAGCAGTGCGAGGAGGCTGCAGCGCTCTTTGCAGCCCAGGCCCCTTCACTTGAGCTGCACCTAGTCCAGTGACATCATGTTCATTGGTCACGGGCACCACGGCCTCCTCAAACAGCTGACTGGCGAGGGTGCCGGGCGTCACACCGATTAGATATTGACGACCTATCCTGAAGGTAAGTCATCAGAATTCAACATTCAGACAACCCCTTTACAAACTTGTAGGTGGCCGGAATATCCCTTTAATGATGGTAGCACAAGACAGCGTTTGGGGAGGGGGAGGTCTCAGCAAGGTGTCCAATAATGACAGACAGAACTATGAATGCAGCTCTGGAGAGTGGTATAAACTGCACCAGGGGATCAATACAATATAAGTAACGCCATGTATGCCCAAAGTCAGCCTATACATAAACTGCAAACTGGCGCTGTTGAGTTGCAATGTCCGGGACGGGAATGTTGTTGATCCCTAAGGATCGCACTTAACAGGTGGAGTTTTCCTTTAAGGCTAAACTTCATCGGCCTGAAGGCCAACCTGCGCTGAACCAGTACAATATCATTCACACAAGAACCAGCGAGCGCGTTGTGGGGCGCTGCTCTGACATAATAGGGAACATGTAAGAAAGTGCAGGACAGGAAGAAAGTTGGAAGCGGAGGGAACCGGAAGCGTAAACCAGCGTTTCTCGCCATGCTCCTGCTCCTACCTTGCAAGTCTTTCCTTATCCGCTGAACTCTGCTCATCGTCTGACCTGGAAACAAAACCAACCAGCTCAGCTGGGAGTAGACCTAGGACCAGGGAGGACACGCCGCCATGTAGCAGTGTTGTGTGCGCGCCATGCATCTCTCACTGGCTGCATTCACGATCTCATTCTGCGCACCAGACAGTCCAGTACCTCCCTGCGGCTGCCTAATCTTACAAGGCTACATGTATCGCTCCAGTGTGTAGAGGACGGAGACGGTAACGGCAGTGAAGTGACTGTTGCCGTAACCAGCTCCGTCCACTACGCCATAGTTTCAGCGCCGAAGCTACTCCCATCAGCGGATCAGCAGGGGGTGCGGTGGGTCGGATCCAAGCTGATCTGATATAGACGGCCATTGTAGCGTTGTGTGCTGTATAGTGGCTGTTCTTGGTACTGCAGCCCAATCCCGTTCACTTGAATGGGTCTGCGATGCGCCAAGGCCACGATATTGACGGAGGTCATGTCACAGGGTTCAGTTTTGTCCCCATTGACAATAAATGGGGACAAAACTGAAGCGTTTTCTTCCGCTATTGAGATCCTATGACGGGTCTCAATAGCGGAATTGAAAACGATAATGTGAAGTAGCCTTAGTTGCCCATAGCAACGAATCGGATTAATTTTTCACAGCTCCATTGGAAAATGAAAGGTGGGATGTCATTGGTTGCCATGGGCAACTAAGCCAGTTCTAATTTACACCAGTTTGATAAATCTCCCCCTATATGATGAGAGATGCTGCTGCAGCATTTTACTGTCTCACCCAAGTGCTGGATTCACAACTACACTGCTGGATACAAATGTATAATGTCCTCCATGCAGCTGCCAGATAGGGGAGCAAGGTCACCTCTTCTGTGTGTATAGTAGACATCATGGCGGCTAGTCTACACCATATCTCAGGAAAAAAAATGACAATTAAAGGCTTTGGATGCCTTTGGGGCACTTTTTTTATGATCCTATTCTACTCATTTTGGGCTAAAAATACGTTTTTGTAATACGTGCGGTTAAAAATCAGTCCATTGGCAGATTGTCCCTTCAGCTGACGGCTCACATGAAGCCTTATCTCTGATCTCCGGACTTTATTATATCTAAACTCAAATTGGTAGGACTATGGCTTAGGCTGCTTTCCAACTTACGTTTTGGGCGAATCCGTCATGGATCTGTCAAAACGGATCTGTTACAATAATACAACCGCATGCATCCGTCATGAACGGATCCGGTTGTATTATCTGTAACATGGCCAAGACGGATCCGTCATGAACTCCAGTGAAAGTCAATGGAGGACGGATCCGTTTTCCATTGTGTCAGAGAAAATGGATCCGTCCCCATTGACTTACATTGTGTGCCAGGACGGATCTGTTTGGCTGAGTTTCGTAAAGCGGACACCGAAAAGCTGCAGGCGGCCTCTAGAGCGGAATGGAGACTGATCGGAGGCAAACTGATGCATTCTGAGCGGATCCTTCTCCATTCAGAATGCATTAGGGCACGACTGATCCGTTTTGGACCGCGTGTGAGAGGAGCCCTGAACGGATCTCACAAACGGAAAGTCAAAACGCTAGTGTGAATGTAGACTTAAATGAGTGTCTATGAGGTCTTCACATGAGCCGTCATCTGCGTGAACTCAGGTGGAACACTCTGCAAATAGACCGATTTTTAACCCCATGTATGACAAAAACTGCTGAAAATTTTTAAGTAAAGACCAAACCCAAAAATAATTAAAAAAATGCCCCAAAAGCGTCCATAGCTTTTGTCAGTTTTCCCTCAGCTGGTGGTGTAGGCTATAGTGCTCATGTATACATATGACCGCTGTGGCTAGGGCTACTTCAGGATGCGCGCAAGATCGCAAGTGATGGTGAATGCATGTCTGTCATCTGTCGGGTTGCAGCGCCGTGTGGGTCGCTACGTGAACGCGCAATATTGCAGTGCGACACTCAGTTCTAATATTGCCGCGTATTATGAAATAGGCCAGTGGGGGGCGCACAGCCTGAGCGTAAATGGAGAACCAATATAATGTGGGGTGCTAAAAAAAAATTATAAATCACAATATGAGTATTCTGAGAAATGTAAGGGTTTATCCACAGGAAATGGCTGGTCTGCTTCTGAGCGTCAGCCAATGTGGTTAACCACTGAAGAGCCGAATATAGCAGCAATACTAACACTGGTAAACAACGCTTACAATGACTTCATATACATTTGAATAGGACCCTAACAACTGAGAATAAAGCAGTCACCTCAAATTGCAGACCCGGTGTGTCTAGGGGTCTAATATTTCTAATACTCAAGTCCAAAGATCTGCAGTTTAATCTGACGACATTGGGGGCGCTCTATGGAAAGGTGGTCCTGCAAGTGGTTCATGCACTCCGTGGTAGTAAAAAGCAATGAACCGTGGCTCCCCACAGACATGACAGAGCGCCTGCATTTTGGTTACCGTCAGGATTGTTTCAGCACTGAAGATACGACGCTTTCCAGAAGAAGAGGCACATCCCCTTTAATGGCTGTCATACCCTGTCATAGTGGGAATAAGAAATGCTATGTCCGTTCTCAAGTCAGAACAGTCCTCGAGAGCGGTCCCTAAGGCTTAACTGTTAATGGTGTTGACCTTCTAGTGTCTCGCTCTCTGCACATTTCTGACGTAAGCTCTTGGGCTTAGAAGCAATAAACAAGCCACTTATTTCCTGGATTATCTCTACTCTCCAGTTAATGGCATCTGGATGACCCTTCCAGCAGGCGTCCAGATACGCCATTACCCCGCATCCTCAGCCACCCACCTCCCGTCATGTGCCGACTCTTCTAACCAAACAGCCGCCACCCTTAGGCCCTGTTCACATCTGCACTGTGGTTCCCATCACGCCGTGTAGAGGATTACTCTTAGCCCTCCGTGTGAGGTGTTGCTGGTAGATTCCCAAACCAGAATCATGGTCCGCCGAACGAATTCAAGTCCGATTAAACCAAGATCCGTCACATGGCAGACGATAGATGGGCCCGACTGACCTATAACCTGCACTCCACAGCGCTGCTAATACGGTGACCTCTTACCTGCCCCCCACACTGTATAGTGCCCCTGACACTTTATGGGGCTCCTAGCACAGAATAATGCCCCCTTACGTGCAACACAATACGGTGTCCCCTACACAATATGGGGTCTCTATCACAGAATAATGCCCCCTTACGTGCAGGCCAACACAAGACGGTGTCCCCTACACAATATGGGGTCTCTATCACAGAATAATGCCCCCTTACGTGCAGCCCAACACAATACGGTGTCCCCTACACAATATGGGGTCTCTATCACAGAAATGCCCCCTTACGTGCAGCCCAACACAATACGGTGTCCCCTACACAATATGGGGTCTCTATCACAGAATAATGCCCCCTTACGTGCAGCCCAACACATAATGGTGCCCCTAACAAAGAATAATGACTCCATACAAGCACCATAACACAATATCCTGCCCCTTATAGGCCCCCAACACAATATGGTGCCCTTAACACATTATAATGCCCCCTTATTTGGACCCCTACGCAAAATTATGCCCCCAACACAATATCCGCCTCTTATAGGCCCCCCAACACAATATGGTGCCCTTTTACATGCATGCCAACACAACATGGTGCCCCTACCATAGAATAAAAAACCCTTATGTGCACCCCAATACAACATGGTGCCCCTACCATAGAATAACACCCCCTCACACACCTCACCTAACCCACAACGAAGGGAGCAGATGTGCGCCAGCCTGTCTAGCGGCTAGGCACACCAGATGTGATGTCAGCACCACTGTCAATGATGGAGCAGGGAGACAAACTTACGACACTGATTCGGTTAACACAGGCGCCAGGGGCCTCCCAATCACTGGGGCCCCAGGTGTAGCAGGGGGCCTCCCAATCACTGGGGCCCCACACAATTGCGTGGTATGTGGAGCCGCAATTGTGTAAGGCCCCTGTTCACATTACTTGGATATATATGCCGTCTACATGGCACACAGGGTACACTGTATAATGCCTGTTTACGGTGTATCCTTGTATGACATGTTGGAGTCTACTGTGCTATGCCATACCATTTTTTTTCAAATCTTTGTGGGATACTGATGTATCCTGGAGGGAAAACACACTGCACCCTTAGAGGGCTAGGCCTTTATAAATGGAGGCTGCCCCGGCAATCGGCTGATCACTGTGGGTGCAGCTAGGGAAAGCATGGCTGACCACATAACGCATGGACGGCTGACGTGAAAAACCGCACATAGTATGGAGCGGCCCGCCTGCTTCTGATCAGATGTGCTCCTGCTGACTCACAGGTCAAGTGCGACCCTTCGAAAAGTCTCAATAAAGTACGCAGAAACCAGCTAGGCTGGAGCGCCTAATGGACCCGCCAGGCCTCATACTGTCACCTTGGATTGCCTTAGGGCTCGCAGAAGCCTGGGATCCAGTATTTCCAGCCTCAATAGCATCTGCATGGATATGAAGACAAGAAGCAGCCTGTCAGGGCAGGAGACAATATCGGAGAAAGTAATTGTATGCTAATGATGTCATTACGAGCGCTGACACAGCCACAATTATCTCAAGTAGAGGTCACCGACTTGTAAAACGCTGTCCTGAGGCCCTTTAGATACAGGGTCCCTTTAAGCCGACATAGGAGCACCAGCAAGTCAACCGGCGCTCACTTAGGCTACTTTCACACTCGCGTTTGGTGCGGATCCGTCACGGACGGATCCAGTCAGATAATGCATCCATTCAGAACGGATCCGTTTGTATTATCTTTAACATAGACAAGAAGGATCCGTTTTCTATTGTGCCAGATTGTGTCAGTGAAAACGGATCTGTCCCCATTGACTTACATTGTGCGTCAGCACGGATCCGTTTGGCTCAGTTTCATCAGACGGACACCAAAACGCTGCAGGCAGCCTCCAGATCGGAACGGTGACTGATCTGAGGCAAACTGATGCATTCTGAGCGGATCCTTTTCCATTCAGAATGCATTAGGGCAAAACTGATCCGTTGTGGACCGCTTGTGAGAGCCCTGAACGGATCTCAGAAACTGAAAGCCAAAACGCCAGTGTGAAAGTAGCCTTACCTCCATTCACAAGTAGCAATCATCTAATGACTGCTCCTGCCCTTTGAATTATTTTTGGTGTTTATTTTAACACCCCCCCCCCCCCCCCAAGAGTTTTACGCCGTATGTATATGGGGCAACGATATGGAACGAACCTTTCTGCAAACAATTTGTACATATATTTCCATCGATGCTCCAATCACCCGCCGTGTAAGGAATGGCAGCACAACTGGGAGGTCAGACCCCCTCCGATGACGTATTCTACAGATACAGCCTCACTTTAACAGATGGGACTATCCCTTTAAGGCACCTCATCAAAAGGGAAGGCAAATGTCTAACAGAAGAGGAAAAATTTTGCAAACACGTGTGGGGATGAAACATGGGTATGATCCCCCATATAGGGCTAGCTTTAGTCCCACTAGCCGGAGGCTATGTAATGTATGAGAGATAGGGAACCCCTATGCGTTTCTGTAGGAAGAGGCTGCCCCTGCATGGTCTGTTGACTGAACCTGGCCTCAGGATCAGAGGTCGGACCCAACGAGTGGTCTTGGGATGGCAGTGATACGTGACTCTGAGACACTGCCCGGGGGCGGCGAAGCTTCCTGCATCCTTGCATAATAATAGAGCACTGTCTGAACAGGAACGTCATGAATTGAGCAAGACGAGCAGTTTCCTGCCTGATACTGGAGGTAGTGCCATTCACAAGCACAGGGAGAATAAGTGACCTGCTCTATGGCTGCTGTATCTGCCCTTCTTGCCTTATATAACTCACAGAATTTATGGCAGACAAGGACGACTCACTTAAAGGGGCTGTTCACTCCAAGGGAGCTTTTCGGGCAGACCCCCACGTACCGATGGAATCCTCCTTAAGTTATCTATGCTGTTGTGTTCCAGCTCCTTCGCTCCCCCACCACGACTCTCCCTGCCTCAGCACTGCACTTCATGTGGCTCCTGCAGTCAATGACTGGTGACATCACACACGGGGGACACCTCGCTGGCTGCGGCCGCCATGTCAAACCAGATGTTGACACAGGGAGTCCCCAGATCTGAAGCGTGAAGGAGCCTGAACCCCGAGGTGTGCATGAGGTATGCATGTTTTCCTCCGTAGTTCTGGCCATGCTGGGGAGGGGGGGCTGCTGAAAGGTCCCCCCAGAGTGAACAATCCATAAGACATATGTACAGCAGACCAGAGAGCCCCTTGCTGATCAGTACACAGTCCATATGCATATAACGAGAAGTAATACGAGAAGCAGGTAAGTGCTGGAGAATAGCGTATACCTACCTTGCAAACCTCTCCTTGTCATTAGGAAGCTGGTCGTCATCACACCTGTAATCCACAAGGTAAAAAGGCTAATTAGATGAAGACCTTATTTTGGGCAAAAAAATAAATAAAATATATATATTTTTTGGGATTGGCCGTGTCTGAGGTACAAGGGTAAAAAAATCCATCTGTTTGCAAACTCTTAGTGTCCGTTTTCTTTAAATCCCGATGACCGGCTGATGTGTGGCTCTTATGGAGTCAATGGGGATCCTGTGGGATACCGGGAAATCCTGAGGCAGGAGCCTTAAGGCGGCCATACACCTGGGCAGATACACTCGCACACTTGGTAGAGAAGGGGGATAAGTCGCTACTGGACACCAGTCTAGGTTGCTCATAAAGGATCAGGCATGCTGAAACCCAACATGCCCGGCCCTTCTTTCCCCGACACCCTATACACACATTCGTCTAGTGTCAGGGGACATATATTATTAGATTATCACACCTGGCCTCCATAAGGCCGGGCTCACACATCGGCTTTACTACTGCAGTCACTGTTCTAGGACTAGGCCAAAACACGGATTTAACGCAAATTGTACCAACAATACCTGAGGAATTTACTGCCGGAGTCGTCATCGTCGTCGTCGTCATCAAAATCCAACCTGGGAAACAGAGAAAGCGTTGCATAAATATCAGCGCTGTAAACCATGAATACCGGATCACACCGCCATCAGATCGTACCCTGAGCGACGCTTGTTGGATCTCTGCACCATGGACCCTCCGGCCTGGGCACTGGAGCCTGGGTTTCCTGAGGACACAGCGACTCCCAGAGCAGGGACATCCGACCCCATCTCTGCAGTAAAAAAAATAAAAATAAAAAGGAATAGAAATTAAAGGGGTCCTCCCACGATTCATGTAAAAATCACGATCAGGCATCATATAGTACGTGACAACCTCTTCCTAACAAAGGGGGGGGGGGGGGGTGTCCTTTCTGCCACCGCACAGGAGGGGTGTCCTGGGACAGCGCCATACACTGTGCAGTGGCTGTGCCTGGAACTGCAGCTCGGTCTCATTCAAGCAGTCGGGGGACCACCCCCCACCATTATCAAAGACCCCTCTAATTCTAACATAAACAAGGAGAGTCACAGATGAGAATGGAGCCGGCCCCAGCCCAGATTGGTTCGCACATGTGTGGCCCTGCTATTTATTACACCGTCATATGGTTTAGATCAGGAGTCCATACACGCGAGTTATTACTGTAGTAATCAGGCGACATGACGGAGCTGCTGGTGGAGCCTCGCTGTACAAGCCATCAAACAGACAGGAATAGTCACGGCGCGTCCGCCAGCGGGCGGCCAAAACAATGTCCCTGCGCTTCCTCATTGCTGGCGGCAGTGTGTCACCATATCCTGACTGAACACATTCCTGTCACCCTCACGAGTCAAAGAAGCAACCGGATCAACGTGGATCCAAAAAGAAGCTAAACCCCCTCATTAAGGCTGGGTTCACACCTGAGCGTTTTACAGCGCGTTCCTACGCGCTGTAAAACGCACAACAGGCAAGAACCAATGCTTCCCTATGGGAATGGTTCTCACCTGGGCGTTTTACAGCGCGTACGATCGCGCTGTAAAACGCCCGACGCTCAAACAAGTGCTTGAGCTTTTTTTTGGGCGTTTGTCGCGCGTTCCCGCACATAGATATTCGGGAACGCGCGACAATGTGTGCACGCCTGTCTCTGTATGCGCGATTGTAAACGCCCGTACAATCGCGCATACAGAGCGCTCGTTTCAGAACGCTCAGGTCTGAACCCAGCCTCAAGGGGTCGTCCCAGGAGAAATATTCTACAAACCAGCACCTGGATCTGAATACTTTTCTAATTGCATGTAATTAAAAATCTATCATGGCCAAAGAGTATAGCGCCACCTGCTGTTTGCTCTTTTTCTAAATTCTCCGTCCAACTCCTCACTGAGGTGGACGCACATGATCTGTTGCATTCTTCAACTGCCGCAAAAAGGACACGCCCCATGAGCTGCCAGCTTTATATAAATCCAGCAGAACAATTGAAGCAATGAATGGGGAGATCTCTGGATCCATGTGAGGTGCAGGGCTGGTTCTGGCTTTGTTAGAAAGAGGTTGTCATGTACTGTACAATGTCCATTTCTTTCCATTTCTTACATTAGTCATGGGATAAAACTTTTAAGTTTAATGTCCCCATGGGATTTATTCTGGTGCAAAGAGATCTCCTCGCACTGTCAGGCCCTTGTCACCATTACACTAGTGTTCCTCTGGCCTCAGTTCAGCTATATCAGACGGGGTTTCCAGTTTTTAACCGCACTGCGTGACGCAGAAAACTACTCTATACCAGCTAGCGGCATTCACTGTAACACAAAAAAAAAAAAAAAAAAAAAAAAAAGAAGAATTAGCAAATCGTCAGCATACCCATCTTCCGAGGACGTACCCTCAAGGGGTGTCCCAGGACCCATCTTCCGAGGACGTACCCTCAAGGGGTGTCCCAGGACCCATCTTCCGAGGACGTACCCTCAAGGGGTCTCCCAGGACCCATCTTCCGAGGACGTACCCTCAAGGGGTGTCCCAGGACCCATCTTCCGAAGACGTACCCTCAAGGGGTGTCCCAGGACCCATCTTCCGAGGACGTACCCTCAAGTGGTCTCCCAGGACCCATCTTCCGAGGACGTACCCTCAAGGGGTGTCCCAGGACCCATCTTCTGAGGACGTACCCTCAAGGGGTCTCCCAGGACCCATCTTCCGAGGACGTACTGACCGCAGATGCTGGGATAGGTGTAATATCACAAGAACTGTCCAAAGTGGAGAATCCCTTTAACTAGGCACAGTCCATCCCGGATTAGGAGCTGCATGCCCGGACGTACACATTGCTGCCGGTCACTGACATAAGCTGATGGTGCGGCTCCTGGTCATACACTGGGTGCAGGGAGGATTAGGAGGAAAGCGGATCACATCCAGCACCGCCGCGGGGTTGTGTGAGGACACCGGCTGCACATCCAGCAGGAGGAGCTATCGGGACGTGACATGCGTGGAGCAGGCTCTGGGGGGCCATAGGCCTTGCAGACTTCAAGCGGTCTTCTTCATCGCAGAAATGTTCACATCTGACACTAATAGAATTTATGAGGTGGCAGAGGAGGCTTTGCATAGGAACGGTGACACTACAACCCCCAACGTGGCACACAGAACACCATGTGCTCATACAAATGACGTCCAGCGCTCCATAGTGACCCCTTTAATTTGGGGGTCGCAGAAGTCGGACCCCCATTAACCAGATGTTGATTTTCTAGGCAAGGGATGCTCAACCTGCGGCCCTCCAGCTGTTGTAAACTCCCACCATGTCCTGCTGTAAGCTGTCTGGGCATGCTGGGAGTTGTAGTTTTGCAACAGCTAGAGGGCCGCAGGTTGGGCATTCCTGATCTAGGCTAATAATGTCATCAATATCCCCCTTAAAGGGGTCTTCCATAAAATGCTGCTGGGGGCTGGGAGTGCTCCATACTCTCCTGCTGGATCCTCGGTGCTCCCGGCGGTCAGCAGCGATGACATCACCGACAACTGCAGCCAATCACTGGCTTCAGAGGTCACCTGGAGCGTACAGACACGTCGTCACTTTACCAACTATGTCACGTGGCCGATGAGGCTAGCGATGGGCTACAATCGGTCAAATCTTCGCCAAAGCTACCAGGAGCACCCAGCAAAACGTAGGGGGTCCCCGAAGACCCCTTCAAGGGACACGGTGGCTCACAGCAGCTGAGACAAGTGGCCTATGTGCCCCAGAGGGGGCAGGCTGAGTCACTGAAAGGGGCACTCACAGCATGGTTTTTGGGGTACTCTGGTTGCAGGTGAACCAGGCATCAAAGGTCCCCCAGTAAAAACCATGCCATTCACAATGATGACCATACAAAGCAGCCACTGTGGTGAGACTACAACTTCCAGCATGCTCTATTCACCTATGGGAGAGCTGAGAACATTGAGCATGATGGGAGTTGTAGTTGCACCACAGCTGGAAAACCGGAGGTTGTGTATAGGACCTCTCCCAATGTTAGAGATAAGGATTGGGCTGATGGATTTCAACATGCCTGATCCTGCCAGTTCCTTGTTCAGGACACATGCACACTCGGCTGGGCGTGCACGCGGGTCTGTCAGGGCAGGCATTTCACACGTGTGGCTAGCCTTGAAGGGGTTGTCCAGGATTGAGGATGGCTAATCCATATCTGATCAGTGGGGGTTTGACTCTCTGGACCCCTACCGATCAGTTGCTGGAAAGGAGCTTAGCCCTGTGAGCGTGTCCTCAGCCTGTGAAGTCATGTCCATCAGTCTCATGGCTCTATGCAAGTCAATGGGAAGGAGCTGCAATACCAAGCACAGCCACTTTACAACAAACCCAGAAGATGAAGAAAAAAAAATCTCACAGCGCAACAGACCAGTTTTGGGGAACTCTACTTATTAAAATAGCAGATGGTACAACGCGTTTCGGGGGGCATAGACCCCCTTCATCAGGTACCGACTGCTAATATACTAAGGATATAGCGTAACATGTTTATACACCCCTCCCCAAAAAAGGGGGGGGGGCAGGAAGTGCTATGCCAGCCCCCCTGTCACATGAGTAGTGGTCAATAAATAATACACAAAAGATTGATGCCATAATCACATAAAGGACTTTATAATCCATAAACATTGGTGTTCAAGTGGTAGACAGTTAGAAACAGCGAAGCGCGGCAAGCGATCGGCGCCGGAAGCATCGCTATATTTAGTGCGGTCATGTGACCAGGCCGGGATTGTCAAAAATCAGTGAAAAAGAGAAAAAAAAAAATAATAATAATAATTAAAAGAGAAATATACGGGTACTTAAATCAATGGGATGTTGACAATATCTGCCCGTATATGTATGCAAGTGTATGGTTAGAACATGAAACAATTAGAGGCGTACTACTGGGGTTAGGTTAGGCCCAGTTTGAAAATGAACCAAAGCTAATTTGGTGGATGTTCCAGAGGGTCCGCTCGGAAGGAGTCAGGGGTTAAAGGGAACCTGTCACCCAAAAATCGCCTATTAAGCTGTTTACAGTACCTTATAGTGCTGTATACTCGTTTCTTGATGCACTTTTTGTTCGTTTTCCCGCATGTCTGCTCATTCAGAAAACGATGTTATATTCAGCTGCTGCCCCGTGCTGCAAGTCAGGCTTGAAGTCACGGGGGCAGCGGCCTCGGCGTCTTACATGGCCCTCTCCCCGCCCCCTGCCTCTGTGACTGACAGCCGAACTCCGAATCCGGGACCGCGCTCAACGGCCGCATGCGCAGTAAAGGGCGGCAGGAGCGCGGTCCCGGCTGCCGCGCGTACTACGCGCCGTCTTACTTTCGCCGCACTGCGCATGCGCCCGACATCCTGTATCAAACGCGCCCGCGCCCAGATGCCGGGCGCGGGCGCGTTTGATACAGGATGTCGGGCGCATGCGCAGTGCGGCGAAAGTAAGACGGCGCGTAGTACGCGCGGCAGCCGGGACCGCGCTCCTGCCGCCCTTTACTGCGCATGCGGCCGTTGAGCGCGGTCCCGGATTCGGAGTTCGGCTGTCAGTCACAGAGGCAGGGGGCGGGGAGAGGGCCATGTAAGACGCCGAGGCCGCTGCCCCCGTGACTTCAAGCCTGACTTGCAGCACGGGGCAGCAGCTGAATATAACATCGTTTTCTGAATGAGCAGACATGCGGGAAAACGAACAAAAAGTGCATCAAGAAACGAGTATACAGCACTATAAGGTACTGTAAACAGCTTAATAGGCGATTTTTGGGTGACAGGTTCCCTTTAAGTCTAAAAGGTTAATCTCAAACGCCTCATTCAGGCCACGCGGGTTCAGACCGTTCAAATCCAAAACATTTCGCGCCTCCGTAAAAAAATTTATGATGTTATAACCGTTTGATCTGCTCGATGGTAAATCCAAAGAAGGAACCCCGATGGTGGTCCACAGCGGGCCTGGAGACGCTGTGCTGTCGGAATCCTTTTTTTGACGTTGGATCTGTGCTTGTTGACCCTGTTGCGGGGGGAGGTCTGAATTGTCTGGAAGACATACTGGAGGCCACGAGGGCACTCAAGCAGATAGAGGACATTTGAGGAACCACAAGTGAGATGTTCCTTAATAGAAAAAGTGAAAAGAAGCGGTAATACGTATACTCTTGCAACAAACGCACTTTGGTTTGATGATTGCATTTGGAGCTTCCCCCTGGTCCAGTTTCACTCGAGGGGGCGGCTCGTCCCGAGTCCTGTTTGAGTTTGCTAGGTGCCAATAGGCCCTTCAGGGTCTGGGCTCTCTTAAATGTAAGGAGGGGGTTTCCTTGGTAGAAACTTCTCCAGGAAAAGACCCCGCTTGAGAATAAACCAGTGTTTTGAGCAGATCTCTTGGATTAAGAAGTTAGCGCTGTAGTAGTGTTCTCCAGGAGTTTTCTTCTTGATGGTCCCATTTTGCTCCTTTGGGAGACCGTCCTCTCGAGTGAGGCCACGAGCTCCTGTTGAAGGCTGCCCCTTTTAGCCCGGAGGGGGAAGCCTTTCTGGGTCAGCCTGGTGCCGATTGTCTCACTTTGAGCAACAAAATCCTTGTCCTCCGAACAATTACGTCTTATTCTCTTGACCTCAAGGAACGTTGGTCTTCCATTTTTTGTAGTGTTCGCTTCTAAAAATCGACTTTCTTGAAGTAGGTGCGGGTGGTGAGTTCTAGATCGAGAGCGGTGGAACGATTGGGAGTTCCTAAGAGAGTTCCATTCCCCAGTCGTTACTATTTAGGTAATTCACGAACTCCTCAATGGATGTAGTGTCCCCGTCACAGCATACGGCACTGTGCGCGGTATACTATGAAGAAGCTGAACCACCGGGGGATGCAGGGAGTCGCACTTCTTCAAGAAGGTTCTCTCATCAGCTATAACCGCTGTGGGTTCACTCTGTAGCGGCCACCACAGGTGAAAAACAGTACTGCATGACGGCTCCAGTCCTCCGCCAATCAGATTCCACCTTTCATTTTGGACAGCTCCTTTGGGAAATAAAAGGAGGAATCTGATTGGTCGCTAGGGGCAACTAAGCCAGTTCTACTTTACGCCAGTCTTTAACCCCTTCCACTCCATACATATACAGGGCAGCCATGACAGAAGCTGGGGCTTACTGCCATCCCGCGCTAACGGTCACGGATGGCGCCATTCCTTGTGATGACAGGGCCACAGCAACATTCCCGTCACAGCGTTTTTTTTTTAGTTCCTTCACGTTTTTGGGTCCAACCACAAAAAATGGCGTTGCCTATGGTGGGTACGTACACCAGTCGCTTACTTCTGGCGGCTTTTACTGCGATATTCTGGTCCGTTTAAACAAAACGGCCATAGCAGCGTGAAAATTACCTCCAAATTTTTTTGGGCGCAGTTTTTTTTTGGCGCAATTTTATTTCCACTCTAAGCAGTACTATGAGGGCGGCAGAACAAAACGCGGTGAATTTCTGACAGGAAAAGTCCCCTAGGTCAATGCACGTGAAACGACTGAGGCGGTTTTACACCATTTTTACGCGACAAATACTTTTTACGACATTTTCAAGCGCCGAAAAGCCAAAACTACATAGAATGTCTCTCAGAGTGCGACCAATACCTCATTCTGTCAGAGACATTTTGTGACTGTCACATTTACCCTGACACAAGCCATAACCTATGGGATAACCGGCTGCCGTCCCAGTCCTGTATCAGAATAAGCTACCGGGAGTGCGGCCTCCCCGCTGCCCTTACCTGAGTGGGCCGCCGCTGCCATCCCCGCTCTTGTAGCCCCCTCCTGTCCTCCACCACGTCCGGTCCTCCCGCTGCCCGGTAACAAGATGGCGGCAGCGATACGATGTTGTCGCTTTTTTTTTTTTTTTTTTTTCACTCAACTAAAAAAGGGAATACGAGCCGTGCAGCTCAACTCAGCTTGGTTCTAGTCATAATATGATTGACAGCATGTCCATCCAATAAAAATCACTCGGCTGGGCACGGAGGGCGTAGGACATGGCTAGCAGGTTAGGTCGGTCCTTGACGCAGAAGGGAGCCTTGCGTAAGAACGCTGGGATTGGCTGAACAGGAAATACCTCGGCGTGATTGGTTAACGGGTGCTCGTGTTCTGATTGGCTGAATGGGGTTGCGCTGTCTTGTGAGCTATAAATAGGGCAGGGTGTGCTGGGAGTTGTAGTTTTTAGTGGGAGTCTTCTGTCTGAGGTGATTGGCGCTAGATACACTTAGGGCGGTTTATAAAGAGGATTTTATGACGTCCCACTCACACGGGGCGGTTAAAAATGCGTTTTTAGTAGGTCAGTGAGGATGTCATGGTGGGGCAGGCACAGCTGTGGCCAACAAATCACCTGAGGTAAAAAGTCTTAAAGGGGCGTTCCAACTTTTCCCTGTGGAGAAATTCACCCTTATTTGCCCCGATGTGGCTCCATGGGCCCCGGGCTGTCCTTCACTGTATTTCCTGTCCCTCAGCTTCTGCAAGAACGGCATCATGTGCACCGCTGCAGCCAATGACCGGCCTCAGCAGTGGCAGCAGGTGTATGTCACGGTCACCCCATCTGCGTGGAGGTTGACATGGAGCCGCAGTGTGTGGATTTCTCCCCAGATATTTTTTAAGAAATGGAGAACCCCCTTAAAGGGTACTACATCTCAAACAGGATGTGCCAGACATGTCTGAGAGATGCGGGTGACAGGCTGTGCAGGCATCACCTCTACTGGCAGTAGCACTGCATTTTTTTTCCCAACAGATAAAAAATACTCTTTGTGTTTTTGAGGAGTATTTTTAGTACTTTTGGGGTGAATAATAGACTGGGGGTCTGGGGTGAATAATAGACTGGGGGTCTGGGGTGAATAAAACACTGGGGGTCTGGGGTGAATAAGACGCTGGGGGTCTGGGGTGAATAAGACGCTGGGGGCCTGGGGTGAATAAGACGCTGGGGGTCTGGGGTGAATAAGACGCTGGGGTGAATAAGACGCTGGGGGTCTGGGGTGAATAAGACGCTGGGGGTCTGGGGTGAATAAGACGCTGGGGGTCTGGGGTGAATAAGACGCTGGGGTCTGGGGTGAATAAGACGCTGGGGGTCTGGGGTGAATAAGACGCTGGGGGGAATAAGAAGCTGGGGGTCTGGGGTGAATAAGACGCTGGGGGCCTGGGGTGAATAAGACACTGGGGGTCTGGGGTGAATAAGACGCTGGGGTGAATAAGACGCTGGGGGTCTGGGGTGAATAAGACGCTGGGGGACTGGGGTGAATAAGACGCTGGGGTCTGGGGTGAATAAGACGCTGGGGGTCTGGGGTGAATAAGACGCTGGGGGCCTGGGGTGAATAAGACGCTGGGGGTCTGGGGTGAATAAGACGCTGGGGGTCTGGGGTGAATAAGACGCTGGGGGTCTGGGGTGAATAAGACGCTGGGGGTCTGGGGTGAATAAGACGCTGGGGTCTGGGGTGAATAAGACGCTGGGGGTCTGGGGTGAATAAAACACTGGGGGTCTGGGGTGAAAAGAGACGCTGGGGGTCTGGGGTGAATAAGACGCTGGGGGTCTGGGGTGAATAAGACGCTGGGGTGAATAAGACGCTGGGGGTCTGGGGTGAATAAAACACTGGGGGTCTGGGGTGAAAAGAGACGCTGGGGGTCTGGGGTGAATAAGACGCTGGGGGTCTGGGGTGAATAAGACGCTGGGGGCCTGGGGTGAATAAGACGCTGGGGGTCTGGGGTGAATAAGACGCTGGGGGTCTGGGGTGAATAAGACGCTGGGGGTCTGGGGTGAATAAAACACTGGGGGTCTGGGGTGAATAAGACGCTGGGGTCTGGGGTGAATAAGACGCTGGGGGTCTGGGGTGAATAAAACACTGGGGGTCTGGGGTGAAAAGAGACGCTGGGGGTCTGGGGTGAATAAGACGCTGGGGGTCTGGGGTGAATAAGACGCTGGGGGCCTGGGGTGAATAAGACGCTGGGGGTCTGGGGTGAATAAGACGCTGGGGGTCTGGGGTGAATAAGACGCTGGGGGTCTGGGGTGAATAAGACGCTGGGGGTCTGGGTGAATAAGACGCTGGGGGTCTGGGGTGAATAAGACGCTGGGGGTCTGGGGTGAATAAGACGCTGGGGGTCTGGGGTGAATAAGACGCTGGGGGTCTGGGGGGAATAAGAAGCTGGGGGTCTGGGGTGAATAAGACGCTGGGGGTCTGGGGTGAATAAGACGCTGGGGGTCTGGGGGAATAAGAAGCTGGGGGTCTGGGGTGAATAAGACGCTGGGGGCCTGGGGTGAATAAGACGCTGGGGGTCTGGGGTGAATAATACACTGGGGTCTGGGGTGAATAAGACGCTGGGGGTCTGGGGTGAATAAGACACTGGGGTTCTGGGGTTAATAAGACACTGGGGGTCTGGGGTTAATAAGACGCTGGGGGTCTGGGGTGAATAAGACGCTGGGGTCTGGGGTGAATAAGACGCTGGGGGTCTGGGGTGAATAAGATGCTGGGGTCTGGGGTGAATAAGACGCTGGGGGCCTGGGGTTAATAAGACACTGGGGGTCTGGGGTGAATAAGATGCTGGGGGCCTGGGCTGAATAAGACGCTGGGGGTCTGGGGTGAATAAGACGCTGGGGGTCTGGGGTGAATAGGACGCTGGGGGTCTGGGGTGAATAAGATGCTGGGGGTCTGGGGTGAATAAGATGCTGGTGGTCTGGGGTGAATAAGAAGCTGGGGGTCTGGGGTGAATAGGACGCTGGGGGTCTGGGGTGAATAAGACGCTGGGGGTCTGGGGTGAATAAGACGCTGGGGGCCTGGGGTGAATAGGACGCTGGGGGTCTGGGGTGAATAAGACGCTGGGGGTCTGGGGTGAATAAGACGCTGGGGGTCTGGGGTGAATAAGACGCTGGGGGTCTGGGGTGAATAAGACGCTGGGGGCCTGGGGTGAATAAGACGCTAGGGGCCTGGGGTGAATAAGACGCTGGGGGTCTGGGGTGAATAAGACGCTGGGGTCTGGGTTGAATAAGACACTAGGGGCCTGGGGTGAATAAGAAGCTGGGGGTCTGGGGTGAATAAGATGCTGGGGGTCTGGGGTGAATAAGACGCTGGGGTCTGGGGTGAATAAGACGCTAGGGGCCTGGGGTGAATAAGACGCTGGGGGTGTGGGGTGAATAATACGCTAGGGGCTTGGGGTTAAAAAGATGCTGGGGGTCTGGCAGGGGCGTAGCTATAGGCGGAAGCGGCTGCTTTGGGGAACCCAGACTCAAAGGGGCCCCTTAATAGTATTATAAAGTGACATTATATACAGAGACACCGTAGGAAACGGACAGAGCGGCTGCCGGGCCTAGTCTGAGAGAGCGAGCTTTACTAGACACAGGAGTGGGGGTTGCATGAAAGGAGGGGGTTTCGAAGAAGGGGGAGAGGGGCCCCATTCAAGAATTTGCTGTGAGGCCTAGTCTGAGAGAGCGAACTTTACTAGACACAAGAATTTGCTGTGGGGCCTAGTCATTTCTAGTTACACCACAGGGCCCTGGGGTTAATAAACTGTTGGGAGCCTGGTGTGAATAAGACACTGGGGTAATAAGAAGAAAAGGATGTGCGATTTTGCCCAAATGACCCCCCCTTCCCCCCGCATCTTTAATTATTGATTTTAATCTCCAATTTTTTTTTATAGCCATAATCTTTTAAATCCTTGGCGATGTTGTCGTACGTGTCTTGTTGTTTTCAGGACGAGATGTAGTTTTGGTTGGTACCATTTGGGGCACATGGGATTTATTGATTACGAAAAAAAAATTTGGGGGGGGGGGATAGTAAAAAAACGAATTATGGTTATTTTTTGTTCTTTATGGAAAAAAGAGATTTCTAGTTTATTTATTGTTTAATAAACTTTATTAACTTTTTATGATTGTTGCTTCGTCCACTAGGGGGCGTTACTTTTGTGTACCAATGCATTACAGCTTATCACTGTGATAGGCTGCCTGTGGCACAGTCATCGCAGGCCTGGGGGCGGGAGCTTCCTCCCCAGTTTAACTGCCTAGATGCTGCACTCACTATTGACTGTGACATCTAAGCGGCCGATATCAGAGATGGCTGTTACAGCGGGAGCCCAGCTTCAGACCCCTGTGTGGGGTCTCTTCAGTGACAAGGTTAAAGGGGTATTCCGGGATTTTTACATTGATGACCTATCCTCAGGACAGGTGATCAGTACCCAACCAGTGGGGGTCCAGCACGCGGTGCCCCCGTCGATCAGCTGTTTGAAGAGGCTGCGGCGCCAACTGATAGACTCTAACTCAAATCTGCAGCTGACTGTAAGGAACCGTTCACACGCGTCTTTTGCCGCGGACACCTGCACCGCAATTTTGCCAGCAGTTACGTGATTTCTGCCTCCCATTTATCTCAATGGGAGGTATTGCTGAGAATTGCGCAGCGGTGGCTTAAGTGTTTATGCGCACGTACAAATTTTTTTCCCGTTTTTTTTACAGGTCTGTATGCGGAACCTTTCACTCCAAAGGGGCTTGAAAAAAATCGGAAATTACTCTGTGTGCATACCGTCTCCGTATGTCCGCAAAAAAACGTGAACAGTCCTTAAGCGTTCCACGGATCTTCAGCGCGTAGAATCCTTGGCAGAGGCAGATTTTCTAGCTATTTTCATAGTTGTCAACAGCAGTGAGCCTACTTGTTGATGGTTTCCACGTACTAAAAGTTTTTTTTTTGTCATTTTTTTAATTCCACTTAGGCCTTTTGCATACGACTGTATATAGTTTGCGGTCCGCAAAAAATACGGATGACGTCCGTGTTCCTTCCGTATTTTGTGGAACAGAACTGCTGGCCCCTAATAGAACGGTGTTATCCATGTCCGTAATGCGGACAATAATAGGACATGTTCTATTTTTTTACGGAAACGGAATGCACACGGAGTAACCCATTAAAATGAATGATTCCGTATACGGTCCGCAAAAAACCCGGAAGGGACACGGAAAGAAAATACGTTCATGTGCACGAGCCCCAACACCGCAGAGAAAACCATTCAGCACATATCAACTAAAGGCCTCCTGCACACGACCGTATAGCTTTTTCTGTATTTTGCGGTCCGCAAAAAACGGATCCGCAAAAAATACGGATAACATCCATGTGCATTCCGTTTTTTGCAGAACAGAACAGCTGGCCCCTGATAGAACAGTCCTATCCTTGTCCGTTATACGGACAATAAGGGTCCATTCACATGTCCGTAGTCTATTGCGGATCTGCAATAAACCCGGCCGACACCCCCATAGAAATGCCTATTTTTGTCCGCAAGAATAGGCATGTTCTATTTTTTTCTCTGAGCTGCGGACCGTAAGATTGGGGGCTGCGCTCCGGAAATGCGGATGCGGAGAGCACATAGTGTGCTCTAAGCTTACATTCCGTCCCCATAGAGAATGAATGGGTCCGCAGCCGTTCCACAAAATTGCGGAACAGATGCGGACCCATTTGTGGACGTGTGAATGGAGCCTAATAGGACATGTTCTATCTTTGAACGGAAATACGGAAATGAATGGTTCCGTAAACGGAACACAAAAAACGTTCTTGTGCAGGAGGCCAAGGACTGCAAAAAAATTCCCTGTAATCTGATACTGCGGATTTTCAGGAGGCGAAAGCGGCGGCCAACTGTGCACCAAAATCTCATTGTAGATTCTTTTGCAGATTTTCCAGCTACAGTACTATAGCACACATTTTACATGTGTGGAAACGCAGACTAAGATCTGTCAACAGCATTTAACCTACTTGCTGATGGTTTCCATTTGCCAACAGACCGCAAACCATCCAATGTGGTAAATTCCAATTGGAAACCGTGAGGAGGCCATAGAGTCTTCAGCAGATGTCAGGCATGATGCGGATCTTCAGTGAACAGTGATCTGTGGATAGCAGCTAACCTACTTGCTGACTGTTTCTGTGTACCAACAGATTGAACTGTGGTTCAAACCAAAATTGTGCAGAAAATTTTAACTAAAACACCCCCAAAAAAAGAAAAAATATGCGTGATGTGAAATCTGTCACGATCCATCTCAGCCACGAAATGTCACTGCAGATTTTTCACCTATTTCCATAGTGTATATTTTACATTGTGTGTGAACATAGGCTATGATCTGGCAAAAACAACTAACCAACCTGTTGATGGTTTCCTTGTACTAAAATATATATTTTTTTTCACTTTTACATTAAACAGAAACCCGGATTACAACTTCAAAAAGAAACAAGAGTCATAAACTCTGCAGCGGATCCTAGGCACGCCATGGATATCCAGTGAGTAAAAACTGCTGCCAAATCAGGACTTAAAGGGAACCTGTCACCGGGATTTTGGGTACAGAGCTGAGGACATGGGTTGCTAGATGGCCGCTAGCACATCCGCAATACCCAGTCCCCATAGCTCTGTGTGCTTTTATTGTGTCAAAAAACCGATTTGATACATATGCAAATTAACCTGAGATGAGTCCTGTCCCTGACTCCTCTCACGTACAGGACTCATCTCAGGTTAATTTGCATATATGTCAAATAGTTTTTTTGACACAATAAAAGCACACAGAGCTATGGGGACTGGGTATTGCGGATGTGCTAGCGGCCATCTAGCAACCCATGTCCCCAGCTCTATGCACAAAATCCTGGTGACAGGTTCCCTTTAAGTGTCTTTGCACGTTTTGAAGCCAGCTTCATAGTTTATGTTTGTGGTCGGATCGCCTATCGGAAACAAACCTGACCTACCTCACCCTAAGGCCTCTTTCCCACGGGCGTGCGCGCCCCGTGGTCGTGCTGCGGCCGTAATGCACAAGCACAGTCCGTGGGGCAGCCGCAGCGGATCGCAGACCCATTCACTTGAATGGGTCCGCGATCCGGCCGTTCCGCAAAAAGATAGGACATGTTCTATCTTTTTGCGGAACGGAAGTACGGAACGAAACCCCACGGAAGCACTCCGTAGTGCTTCCTTAGGGTTCCGTTCCGCACCATTCCGCATCTCCGGATTTGCGGACCCATTGAAGTGAATGGGTCCGCATCCGTGATGCGGAATGCCCACGGAACGGCACCCGTGTATTGCGGATCCGCAAATGTGGTCCGCCCGTGGGAAAGAGGCCTAACTCTGCCTAGCAGTTTGAGTTATGCCATAACTGCTGTAGTAGTACGGCAACCTAAAGGGGCCAAAAAGATCAGACTGAGGTATAGTAATATTTATTTCTACAATAATTACATGACCAGTTTCCGAAAAGCAAGAGACCCTTCATGATATGGGTCTGAAGTACACCATACATAACAGGGTGATTTCCACCTACCCAAGCTTTGAAGCCTCGGATGCCGCTGTAATTCTGAAAGAGTGGCCCGATATCGACATCGGATTCACCCCCATATTGATTAACCGAATGAGAATGTACTGCGTGAAGGTCGGAGTACTAAGTGGGGCGCCACTAGAGGCTAACAACGGCGACTTAACTAGAGCCCCTCCGACCACCTCTAGCCACTCATAAAAGACCCTGACCGGCACCAATTGTTACCTGCGGCCAAGTATTTTACCTCTGCTAATACCCCAGGCTGAGATATTATCAACGAATCCGAGGCTACATATAACATGAGTACCGTCCCACAAGCTGACCGTCCGTAGAAGCTTTCTGCGATACTTTTTTGCGGACAAGAGTAGGCATGTCTACAATGGGCCGCCCGTTCCGTTCCGCAAATTGCAGAAGGCACACGGACGGGTTCCATTTTTGGCGCGCAAAAAACAGCACGGTCGTGTGCATGAGGCCTAATACTAAGCGCTAGCTTGAGGTCAGAGTGGCAAAAAGCTACCATGCCATTAGAGAGGATATGTGCCCCGTGCCACCAGGTGGATACGCGCCCTTAAACGGGATGAATAATCCACAAGCGGTCTTATACGCTAACATCGTGTCGCTGGATAATGATTTAGAAATCCGTCTCCTGACTGCGGCGAGGTGCGAAGCTAGTCCATCACCCGTGAACTGTGATGAAGCGTTGGTATCGGCAAGGCATCCATCCTACTTGTCGGTGGTTTCCAGATACCAAATACATTTTTTAGCACTCCGACACTGAACAGAATAAAAAATTCTGGACATTTTTAAAGGGTTAAATCCGCCAGATGTGGAATTTAGTGAGGATTTTTAAGCTAGTCCTGCAGTGTATATTTTATGCTTCGTATAAACATATCCCAGTATCTGTCAACAGCTTCCAGCCTTCTTGTTGGTGGTTTCCAGATACGAAAAGATTTTTCACTCCTACTCTGAACAGAAAAAAAAACACAGTAAATTTGCAGTGGGAGATATCAGCCAAATGCAGAATTTAGTAAGTATTTACAAGCTACTAGGATCTGTCAACAGCATCCAACCTACTTGTTGGTGGTTTCCAGGTACCAAAATATTTTTATCACTCCTTCACTGAACCAAAAATAGAAAGCACAGTTTAATTTCCAGTGGGTGAAATCGGACAAATGCGAAATTTAGTGAAGACTTTTAAGCCAGTCCTGCTTTATGCTTTGTGTAAATGTATCCCAGTATCTGTCAACAGCATCCAGCCTTCTTGTTGGTGGTTTCCACATACCAAAAGATTTTTCACTCCTACTCTGAACAGAAAAAAAACACAGTACATTTTCAGTGAGTGAAGTGAGGATTTTCAAGCTACTAGGATCTGTCAACAGCATCCAGCCTTCTTGTTGGTGGTTTCCAGACACCGAAAGATTTTATCACTCCTACTCTGAACAGAAAAAAAACCACAGTACATTTTCAGTGAGTGAAGTGAGGATTTTCAAGCTACTAGGATCTGTCAACAGCATCCAGCCTTCTTGTTGGTGGTTTCCAGACACCGAAAGATTTTATCACTCCTACTCTGAACAGAAAAAAAAACACAGTACATTTTCAGTGAGTGAAGTGAGGATTTTCAAGCTACTAGGATCTGTCAACAGCATCCAGCCTTCTTGTTGGTGGTTTCCACATACCAAAAGATTTTATCACTCCTGAGCTGAACAGAAATAAAAACAATGCAGTAATCTTAGTGAGGTTTTTCAAGCCGTATGTCATCTCCATTTTGTCCTAACATATCCTTAGATCTGTCATGAGTAGCTAGCCTACTTGCTGACGGTTTCCATGTACCAACACATTTTTTTAATGTCAAATTCAACTAAAAAGCACAAAACAAGGCGATACTGCCTCCAGCAGAGCTCCGTTTTATTCCACACAGCGCCCTGTAAATAGACCCATGAGCCGTGAACCATCCAATTAGGTTAATTGCCACTGATTCAATGAAAGCGACCCCCCCCCCCGTCATCTGCTGTTGTGACAGATTTACAAACGCTACCTCTAGTGTGTCCCTCCTCGTCCTATGCCGCCTGCAGAGCGCTCTTTATTCCGCTGTAACCTTACTCTGGTGCATTCCCAGCTTAAAGATTCATGAAACGGTCCGGAGAAGACAGCCTGCAACACAGACAGCTCGGGGAAGCACTGCAGAGAGCGCACCGTCAGGATTTCCCTCCGTTCATGGACATTAGTCACCCGGACTGCAGGCACAAATGACAGGATCAGCAGGTAAATCCATCCCCTCCGTATTTTATAGCCGCCGTCTACTCGCATGCCAGGGCACGGGCACACACGTTGTAATTAGTGCCCGTCTACTCGTAAACCGCGCCAAAATCCTTCGCTTTCTCCTAATATTAGGTTTCTATCACTAGGGGTTAGTGTTTTTTTCACATGGTTATATGTGTAATTTCTATCTGACCCGATAACACAGAGATCCGCTTTCTCCGTATCCCATGTAATCATTTCTAATCGTCCGGATTACGGAGAAGTCGCCTAATTAACCCCGTGAATTATAGAGGGTCTGGGATTCGACACTATGCCGTCTATAATTACCCGGTGTCAGTCCTAACCGTACGTCTGCCCGGTGGGGTTTGGGACAGGTTGAGGTGTATTTCTAGGGGTGTAAACAGCAGGTGCAACTTCAGGCCGCGAGGAGTTTTTGAAAAAAATTGCTGGTGCTTATTATATCCAGTAATATCCAGTAATGGGGGAAATGTGAAGGCCGTGCAGTTGTTTTTTTTGGCAATGCTCGATCTTGGATGTTCTTCTGTGCTTTTTTTGGCGGGGGGAGGGGGGGGGGGATGTAAAACATAAACAGCTGCATAAACCTCCAGGACAAGAAGAGCATTGCAACTACAGTCACGGTAAAGCCATCAAAATAAGGATAATGCACACAGTGATGTCACAGCACAGGGATAATAAACACAGTGATGTCACAGTACAGGGAGAATACACACAGTGATGTCACAGTACAGACAGAATAATACACACAGTGATGTCACAGTACAGGGATATACACACAGTGATGTCCACAGTACAGGGATAATACACACAGTGATGTCACAGTACAGGGATAATAACACAGTGAGGTCACAGTACAGAGATAATACACACAGTAATGTCCCAGTACAGGGATAATACACACAGCGATGTCACAGTACAGGGATAATAAACACAGTGATGTCACAGTACAGAGATAATAAACACAGTGATGTCACAGCACAGAGATAATAAACACAGTGATGTCACAGTACAGAGAGAATAAACACAGTGATGTCACAGTACAGAGATAATACACACAGTATGTCACAGTACAGGGATAATACACACAGCGATGGTCACAGTACAGGGATAATAAACACAGTGATGTCACAGTACAGGAGATAATAATCACAGTGATGTCACAGTACAGGGATAATAAACCAGTGATGTCACAGTACAGGGATAATAACACAGTGATGTCACAGTACAGGGATAATAAACACAGTGATGTCACAGTACAGAGATAATACACAGTGATGTCACAGTACAGGGATATACACACAGTGATGTCACAGTACAGGGATAATAAACACAGTGATGTCACAGTACAGGGATAATAACACAGTGATGTCACAGTACAGAGATAATAAACACAGTGATGTCACAGTACAGAGGATAATAAACACAGTGATGTCACAGTACAGAGATAATAAACACAGTGATGTCACAGTACAGGGATAATAACACAGTGATGTCACAGTACAGGGATAATACACACAGTGATGTCACAGTACAGGGATAATAAACACAGTGATGTCACAGTACAGGGATAATAAACACAGTGATGTCACAGTACAGGATAATAACACAGTGATGTCACAGTACAGGGATAATAACACAGTGATGTCACAGTACAGGGATAATAAACACAGTGATGTCACAGTACAGGGATAATAAACACAGTGATGTCACAGTACAGGGATAATAAACACAGTGATGTCACAGTACAGGGATAATAAACACAGTGATGTCACAGTACAGGGATAATACCACAGTGATGTCACAGTACAGGGATAATAAACACAGTGATGTCACAGTACAGAGATAATAACACAGTGATGTCACAGTACAGGGATAATAACACAGTGATGTCACAGTACAGGGATAATAAACACAGTGATGTCACAGTACAGAGATAATAAACACAGTGATGTCACAGTACAGAGATAATAACACAGTGATGTCACAGTACAGGGATAATAAACACAGTGATGTCACAGTACAGGGATAATAACCACAGTGATGTCACAGTACAGGGATAATACACACAGTGATGTCACAGTACAGGGATAATAAACACAGTGATGTCACAGTACAGGGATAATAAACACAGTGATGTCACAGTACAGGGATAATAAACACAGTGATGTCACAGTACAGAGATAATAAACACAGTGATGTCACAGTACAGGGATAATAAACACAGTGATGTCACAGTACAGAGATAATAAACACAGTGATGTCACAGTACAGGGATAATAACACAGTGATGTCACAGTACAGAGATAATAAACACAGTGATGTCACAGTACAGAGATAATAAACACAGTGATGTCACAGTACAGGGATAATAAACACAGTGATATCACAGTACAGGGATAATAAACACAGTGATGTCACAGTACAGAGATAATATACACAGCGATGTCACAGTACAGGGATAATACACACAGTGATGTCACAGTACAGGGATAATAACCACAGTGATGTCACAGTACAGGGATAATATACACAGTGATGTCACAGTACAGAGATAATAAACACAGTGATGTCACAGTACAGAGATAATAAACACAGTGATGTCACAGTACAGAGATAATAAACACAGTGATGTCACAGTACAGGGATAATAACACAGTGATGTCACAGTACAGGGATAATAACACAGTGATGTCACAGTACAGGGATAATAACACAGTGATGTCACAGTACAGGGATAATAACACAGTGATGTCACAGTACAGGGATAATAAACACAGTGATGTCACAGTACAGGGATAATAACACAGTGATGTCACAGTACAGAGATAATAAACACAGTGATGTCACAGTACAGAGATAATAAACACAGTGATGTCACAGTACAGAGATAATAAACACAGCGATGTCACAGTACAGAGATAATAAACACAGTGATGTCACAGTACAGGGATAATAACACAGTGATGTCACAGTACAGGGATAATAACACAGTGATGTCACAGTACAGAGATAATGCACACAGTGATGTCACAGTACAGGGATAATACACACAGTGATGTCACAGTACAGGGATAATAAACACAGTGATGTCACAGTACAGAGATAATAAACACAGTGATGTCACAGTACAGGGATAATAAACACAGTGATGTCACAGTACAGGGGTAATAAACACAGTGATGTCACAGTACAGAGATAATGCACATAGTGATGTCACAGTACAGGGATAATACACACAGTGATGTCACAGTACAGGGATAATACACACAGTGATGTCACAGTACAGGGATAATAAACACAGTGATGTCACAGTACAGGGATAATAAACACAGTGATGTCACAGTACAGGGATAATATACACAGTGATGTCACAGCACAGGGATAATGCACACAGTGATGTCACAGCACAGGGATAATGCACACAGTGATGTCACAGCACAGGGATAATGCACACAGTGATGTCACAGCACAGGGATAATGCACACAGTGATGTCACAGCACAGGGATAATGCACACAGTGATGTCACAGCACAGGGATAATGCACACAGTGATGTCACAGCACAGGGATAATGCACACAAGCAGTGAAGTCACAATAATGGGATAATGTGTATGTGTAATAACATACATGCACTATACACTGTGACTGTAATCTACTGTCCGTCAAGGTTCACATTTGCAGCAGAGGATCCAGCAGGAGTCGCTGCCGCAGATTCTAGCCCCCCCCCCCTCCCAAAAAGGGACACAGTACCAGTGCATGCAGCGCTATTTAGCTGGCAGAATGGCAGTATCCATGCCAGGGACCAGATGAATCTTTTCATGGTCAGTGGGATCCGTCAGCCACCGGCACTGTCCGGCATATCACAGATGTGAGACTAGCCTTAAAGGGGTTGTCCCATCGTGCCCTTTGGTTGCATATCACTAGGCTTTGCCATCAATGTCCGATAGCGGAGGGTCCTCTGGGACCTGCATCTGTCTCTAGATTGGGGCCCCCAAAGTGAACAAGCACGGCCACCTTCTATTCACTTCTATGGGAGTGCCTAAAAAAAGCGAGAGCTCTTTTCAGAACTTCCATAGAAGTGAATGGAGACAATACTGCGCATGCGCTCTGCACTCTCCTTCACTTCGGGGAGATAGATGCAGGTCCCAGAGACCCCTACATAGTGGATATGGGATCCAGGCATACGCCAGGTGCCAGGGCTGCCAGCCGCTGAGTGTGTGTGCTCGGCAGTACGCCAGGCTCCCGTCAGTGTGCGCCTTGTAAAGTGACACTTTCATTTGCTAAGTAAAGTTAATTACAACAGATAGAAGAGATAAGATGTCCGCCGAGTAACAAGAAGAGCGCCTCTTGTTCCATGGGGAGGACAGGATCGTGTTACACGCGCTCACACACACGTGCGCCACTTTCCGGAGGCCACATTGGGCGGTTATGATATTTCCGCCCATTCAGGACCATGTTCTTTTCCACGGGGGCCAACATGGCCGGCCTTAAGTGGGGTGATGTCCTCTGCGGTACCTTCTGTTTGTGTTCATCCCCTATAATAAATGTAAAGCTGTACCCCAGCCCGCACGTCATAACTAAGGGTCACGCCCATTTGAGAAATGAGCTTGGCGAACGCCCCTCGGCAGAGTGTATCGGGAAACACAACTAATGGCACCAATTGCTCTGGATTTGGGGGACAGGTCATCGGGTCTCACACCTCCAGGCCAACATCTGGTTGTCAGATGTTAAAGGGGTTGTCCAGTGTCTAGCACCACAGCTCCAGTCATCCTAGGCTTTGCTGTGTGGTACGTGCATGTAACCACTGCAGCCAATCACTGCCCTCAGTGGCTGTGCCTGCCTAAGCAATTGGCTGCAGCAGTCACATGACGTCATCACTACAGGACAAGTGAACATAGACTGGTGCGGACCACAGGAACGGTGGGGCTGGAGTGGTGGGGGATTAAAGGGGTTGCCCAGTGTCCAGCACCACAGCTCCAGTCATCCTAGGCTTTGCTGTGTGGTACGTGCATGTAACCACTGCAGCCAACCACTGCCCTCAGTGGCTGTGCCTGCCTAAGCAATTGGCTGCAGCAGTCACATGACGTCATCACTACAGGACAAGTGAACATAGACTGGTGCGGACCACAGGAACGGTGGGGCTGGAGTGGTGGGGGATTAAAGGGGTTGTCTAGCATTAGAAAAACATGTCCGTTTTCTTCCAAAAACAGCACTACCCCTGTCCGTGGGTGGTGTCTGGTATCGCAGCGCAGCCCCATTGGAGTTAATAAGGCAGAGCTGCAATAACGCACACAACCAATGGACAGCTGTGGTGCAGTTTTGGGCAGAAAGCAGCTATTGACAACCCCTTTAACTGATTAGGGCTGAGCTGCAATACCACACACAACCTGTGGACAGGAGTGGCGCTGTTTCAGGTAAGGAAAGTAAAAAGCAGACATGTTTTTTCAAATCTTGGATGACCCCCTTTAATCAGTTATATATTTTGGGGGGGGGGGGGGGGGAATCCTGAACAATCCCTTTAAGAGAGTTCATTGGAGTCCAATCTAATCTACATCCAGTCACTTTGAAATCTCTGGCAGACGTCCTGGAAAGCCATCGGGACTGTATAATGAGATGTGCGGCTCCAGTATCGTAGAGGCCGATGGCGCCTAATTCCAGCGGACAGGTCCAGGTTGCGGGGGGGGGGGGGGGGGCTCGTTGGACGTTTTTGTACCTTTTATTGGCATAGCTTTTTTTCCAAGGTGTGCTGTGAGTTGTAGTGCTCCTGTGTCCTCAGAGTCAGTGCAATCCATACAGGCATCGAAGCACCTGACCAGAAACGTTTAAAGGGGTTGTGTCATCTGTGAATAGGATAGCCCATCAAATTCAGATAGGTGTGAAAATCCCATAGAAATGAATGGAAGGCAGCTGCGTATGCGTGGCTGCTCTCTGCTCACTTCAGGGGTCCCATTCTGGAGATAAGCGCGGGCCCTCCCTATCTGACTTTGATGGCATATCCTAGCGATATGTCACCAATGCCTCAGATTAGACAAACCCTTTAAATATTTATTGCCTATCCACTTCCGGCTGTATTTGAAGCACAGCGCCATCCATTGGATAGTGGCTGTGTTTGGTATTGCAGCTCAATCCCATTCATCTGAGCGGCACAAACATCATGTGACCAATAGACGTAACGTCATTGGTCGAGTAAGAAGATTGGCCATGGCGGCAGGAGTTGGATCCCTCGTGATCAGATATTGATGACCTATCATGAGGATAGATCACCATTATTTAAAGGGCTGTCGTCATATGGCTAGGATATGCCTCCTCTGGTACGGCCCCCTGAAATTAAGCAAGAGCAGCCCCAAATGCATAGCCAACCTCCATTCACTGCTATGGGAATTCTGGAAGGACCGAAGCAGTGAATGGGAGGACGCCGCACATGCACGGTATACCCGCCTTCACTTTCTGGGCCCTAGCGATATGCGGTAAATATTGAGATGGGACATATTGACTCGTTTTGGGTTAGAAAGTATTTTTTATTTGATCTTCATTAAAAATGTTCAGCCGTTTAGGAGATACAAGTGTTAAAAAATCAGTCTGTTTGCTCGTGTGAAGCCTTACCGCCTAACCTCATAAACAAGCTGATAAGAATATGGCTTAAATGAGTTAGGAGATGAGATACGATTCACATGAGCTGTCAGCTGACGGGACTGAGAAGAGATATTCTGCAAATAGACTGATTTTTTGAACCCTTGTATCTTAAAAACGGCTGAACATTTTTAATGAAAACCAATTGAAAAAACGATTTTTAGCCCAAAATGAGTAAAATGCAATAATAAAAAAACGCCTTGAAGTCGTCCATAGCCTTGAAATCCTGGACAGCTTTGCTTGGGTCCAACCATGGAGTCTGTAGGGTTTCCTCTGGGTATTCGGTCTCCCTCCCAAAAACATACATGTCCGCAGGATGCAATACATTCTCGCACATTATATATTCTTTCCATGCGGCCGCCTCTGTTGTATTCTGTGAAGGCCACATTTTTTTGGATGTAAATGTCCCTTTAGGTGTATTTCCTTCATTACCGATGCACAATCTCCAGCTGTTCCAGTCAGGCACGATATAGCAGAGCCCCCATGGTGCATTGCATTGTGGGAGATGATGCAGCACGGCAGGTCATGCTCAGCTAGAATGTATAAGAAATATTTAGAGAGCAAGCCCCAGTGGGGACAGGAACCTATGGGAGTGATGACTCAAGATTAATACCGATTGACTGTCGCCATGTCCAGTGGGCACCGCTTATCTCGGGGGGAAAACAATAGGACTGGACTGGTTGAAATCCAACTTGTCTGGACCCAGAGGTTGGCCTATCGCTAGGACCTGCCATCAATGTCAGCTACGGGTCCCAGACGTGAAGGAGAGCACACAGCACATGCGCAGCATGCTCTTTATTCATCTCTATATG
Source organism: Bufo gargarizans (assembly GCF_014858855.1). Taxonomy (NCBI): domain Eukaryota; kingdom Metazoa; phylum Chordata; class Amphibia; order Anura; family Bufonidae; genus Bufo; species Bufo gargarizans. The sequence goes on from NW_025334326.1 coordinate 277,609, forward strand.
AGCGCGCTCGCATAGTGGTGAACGAATAGTGCTCTGCGCAAGCGCGGCCACCTCAACATTCCCTGCTATGGGACTGCTGGAAATAGCTGAACCAATGCTCGCCTATTTTAGGAACTCGTATAGCGGTGAACAGACGGTGGCCGCGCTGTGCAGTGTGCTCTCCGCTACTTCGAGGAGACCTCTCCTACCGCTATGCCATCAATGTCTGAGATGTGAATGGGGTCCTCCACATGGATGGGCTGAACCTAAGTCACCAGGGAAGTAGCCCCTGCCATACATAAGTACAAACAGCGCCAGTTTTTACTCTAATTTAGTCTTATTTTTTAGTCGCACTTACTATCGAAATTGCGCCTATTTTGATGGCTTTTTTATTATTATAATTTTACTTTATTTTTTTCACACCTATTTATGTAGGTGCGCCTTTTTTTACTCTTGAATTTTACGCAAAAACAATCTAACTTCTACACCACCCAGGGTTGGCGTATTTTTCTTCATCTGTGAATGGTAAAATGCGACTTTTTGTGCATTAAAAGCCGCACTTTCCTGGAGACACGCAACTTTTTTTCTGAACAGATGCCCAAGTAAATGAGACCAGTCTTGGTGAATATGAACCCGTCCTACTGAAAAGCAACCACTAGAGGTCAGACTAATAACAATACGCCTCTGCGACTTTTAATAAATACTTAGCAAATTGCGGATCCGAAAAACACGGATCTGCAGAACGCACAGGGCGGGCTGGCGCTATATAGAAAATGGCGATAGTGGACAAGAATAGGACATGCTCTATATTTTTATGCGGGGCCGCGGAACGTAACAACGGATGCGGACAGCATTTAAATGAATGGGTCATGTGAATGAGCCCTCCTGCAATCAGAACCTGAACTTCCCTAGTGTAATGTTATACCTGGAATTGCAATCCCCTGAGAAGCTGAGATTTGGGGAGCTGTTTGATGGCGGCTGTCTCCCCTATCAGATGCCCCTCTAATTCTTTTTTGCAGGGATTCTCACAAACCGTGCCCATGGCCTCACGAACCTGTTACATATTTGGGCGGGGGCACGATGCCCTTTTCACGGGCATAAAAAAAGGAAAGCAAAACAGCTAGGGCTGCAGGTTTTCAGCTGAATTTTGCACATTCACGTTCCTGTCCTGTAGGTTTATAGCAAGGACATGTCTTAATAGGACTGTGTAGCCGTGAAGGTCGTTGGAAAGTCCCTTCTCACATTCGGCGCCAGCGAAGGCAACATCAGACCTTTGTCGTAGGAAATTATATATATATTGCAGGGTTAAAGGGGTATTCCCATCTTCTAGTATTTTGGTATATTACTAAAACAGACCAAAGCATTAGAAAAGGATGTTCCAGGTTTTGCTGTTGATGGCCTATCCTCATGAATATCGACACTCCGGACCCTCGCTGGCACTGCACAGCTCCATCAAGGGGGGCAGCGCTGCAGTAACCAGCTCCGTCCACTACACAATGGATGGAGCTGTGTAGTATCAGCGAGGGTCCGACCAATGCCATCGGTAGTAAAACCCTGGACAACCCCTTTAAAGTCGGTGAGGATCTGACCTCTATGGAGAAGAAGCCCCTTCATTCATTTCTCGTTGTGAAGGTATCTAAAACACAACTCTGGTTACGTGTTGCCCCTTCTTTCTTATAGCTGGGGGTCTTGGAGGACAGATCGGCATGGCGTAATTCATACAGTGCAGAAAAAAAAAGAAGGACATATTCTTGACGCAGTTTCTGACAGCAGAAAGGCAGAGCAAATCCATCCCCAGTGGACGTACCCTTAAAGGGGTTGTCCAGGTTTTGGGGTTTTTGTTTTCAATTTGTCCCCCAGCCATTCATACACTCACCTGCTCCCTGCTGCTCCATTCCTGCTCTGTGACCCGTCCATCAACTTCCACATGGACAGGGTCATGTGAGCTGCTGCAGCCAATGAATGGCCTCAGCAGTGACATGTCTCCAGGCAGCATGTCATTGCTATGCCACACGCCACTTGTGGACACGTCACCGCTGAAGCCAGACATGATGTGGAAGTTGATATACAGAGATCAGAAGACCTGTGAGGAGAGCCCAGTACCGAGTGGTGGGGAGAAGGTGAGTATGGATGGGAAGGGGGGGGGGGGGGGGGGGTCCTGGGGTACATTTTACCAGAGGTTTAAATTTACACCACAGCTATGTGTCCATATAGGTCAAAGGGTTAGTCCCTGTGGAGGTCCCTTTAAAGACAACCATGTCTCTGGATGATCGGTGAGTGTGTAAAGTTCATCTATTCTGGAGGGGAACAGGAACAGTATTTAGACAGTAAACAAGCACATACATGTGATTGATGACCGGCCATGACACTTGGCTCAGGCTAGGGAATGTATCACGCAGACGCACGTCCGTGCTGTGTACAGTCCCCTCATATCGGGCATTGTCCTAAGAGGCACGCAAGCAATGTGATGCTTGACCTCTGTCGGCCATTGATCTCGCTGAATATCTCACATTCTGCAGGCTAAGTGGCTACAGAGGTTGATAGGATCTGTGCATACGGCTACTTTCATAGTCCCGGAGGGGTCCCCCGCCAATGTCCAAGATTGAATTGACCAAGGGGCCAAATTCAGAAAACTAAGTGAGACTTCTGGTTGCATAACTATTCATTTCCTCAACTGATACGTTGGGGAACCACCATAGGTGGTAAGATTTCCCCCAAAGCCAATGTTTTCTATCATCGGGATGTTCCTTTATTAAAAAGAGGGCATGTATGTAAACATGGCGGATTGTCCTTGTGTACGAAAGATGCATGAGAGGAGCGTGGCTGAAGGAACTCGTAGAACTGCAGAATACCACCCACAAAATGGTGGTGTAAGGAAGAGAAGGTTGTCAGCATCCCGAGAGTCACGTCAGAGGGCTGTCCCCATTTAATAAAGTGATGGCGTATCTACTGTATGATTAACGGGGACAGGATCTCTATCACATGGAGGTATCGGGGCCTGGAGGAGAAGAGGGCCCACCAGTATCCAGTGCCGTTTTCATCTGAAAAATTTGGGGACATGATTATATTGCGAGTCACAAAGGGGGGCATTATTCTATGGTGGGACACAAAGAGGGTAATTATATGGTGTGGGCGCAAAGAGGGTAATTATTCTGGGGTAGGACACAAAGATGGACATTATTCTATGATGGGGAACAAAGGGGGTCATTATTCTATGGTGTGGGAACAAAGAGGGTAATTATTATATGGTGTGGGAACAAAGAGGGTAATTATTATATGGTGTGGGAACAAAGAGGGTAATTATTATATGGTGTGGGTGCAAAGAGGGTAATTATTCTGTGGTGGGACACAAAGATGGACATTATTCTATGATGGGGCACAAAGGGGGTCATTATGGTGGGGCAAAAAGAGAGACCATTCTACTGTGGGTGCAAAAAAGGGGCATTATTATACAGTGGGGGCAAAAACAAGGTATTAGATACTGTGGGGCTGCACATGGGGACATTATTATATTGTGAGGGGCATCATACTGTTGTGGGTGAAGAAAGGGGGACATTATTATATTGTAGGTAGCACAGAAAGTGGGCGTAATTACTGTGTGTAAAATAAGGACACTCTTACTATTTTGGGAGCACCATGACTATGTGGGGCAAAATATAGGGGTATGTTTTATTTCTGGGGCACTGTGACGGTCTGGAGTATTACAAAATTTGCCCTGTCACCATTTTTGGTAGGAGGTCCCCTGAAAATAAGCAGATTACCGTTCCTCATGCTGCTCGGAGCCCCATCATTCAGCCATAAGTGTTTCATTTCGCTGCAGTGCCTCCACAGAAGAAATAAAGTATTACATGAGGCTCAGTAGAATCAATGGATTGACAGTGTAATGGGCAGCTGTGTTGGGTCCTCCAGAGAGAAAGAGAGACGCTTTATGCAGCTTTTCTCTCCAGCTTAATGAGGGTCTATTAGCAGAATGTCACAATAAGATATTTCACTGTGGGCTTTCGACAACCCCTATAAATAAAGCAGTCATGGCTCATGATAGATGTCTTGGTTGATCAAATTTTTTCTCTCACTTCCAGGTTATTTCCCCTTGAAGCAGATGATAAGAAGACAAAGGCCCTTAAGATGGATGCTCCCACCTTACTTCCCCTTGTGGATGTGGATAAAGGTTTTGCCATTGCCTTGTTCCTGCTCCTCTGCATCTTCCTGGCCATGATGATCGTCCGTTGTGCCAGGCTTATAATGGACCCTTACAAGGACATTCCAAACTCTATGTGGGAGGATCAGTAGGACATGGTGGTCAAGCAGAAAAGAGGTCTTGGCGGGGCATTCTTCTTTATGAACCTTGGCCTACTGCTTCTGGGGCTCAGAAAGCTGAAGGCTAATAAATGGTTCATGTCAGAAAGAACAATAGATTACTAATCAACTCCTAAATCACTGCCCTTACCTAGAAGGAACGTATAGGATCCTCTGGGGAATTGAACCACTGGTTCAGCACTGACTTGACATATTACCTTTAATTCCATTAGCGAAATGGGATGGTTCCAGTGCTCATTTGCTGCAATTCATCTTCTATGGAATTGCAGTTTTTGTCAGACACTTAATGAAATGCTCAAGGCATCTTCATTCATCCCAAAACCCACTATAATTCATTCTTCAGTACTTGACGATCTAGAATATCAACAAGACTTTAGATCTTCTAGATGTTTAAGATCCATTTTTCTGCATGATAGCTCGCAGAGATGACGTTTGTTCCCATTAGTTCCAATATATTTATATACAGTACTCTGCCAATCCTAATTAAGTTAGGATCAACATCCCACCCTCCAAAATCTTACTTACTGTAGACAGGTCCTACCATCATCATGACTATGAAGGCATCTTTAGTTGATAGGGTGCCTCTTACAATCATCATCACTATAAAGACATCTTCAGTTGATAGGGTGCATCCTACCATCTTCATGATTATGGAGGCATCTTCAGATAATAGCGTGGCTCCTACCTTCAGTTTGACTATAAAGGCATCTTCAGATGATAGAGTGCCTCCTACCATCATCATGACTGTGAATGCCACTTCAAATAATAGCATGCCTCCTAGGCTCCTACCTTCATTTTGACTATGAAGGCATCTTCAAATAATAGCATGCCTCCTAACTAATTTTGACTATGAAGGCATGTTCAGATGATAGAGTGCCTCCTACCATCATCTTGACTATGAAGGCATCTTCAGATGATAGATTGCTTCTTACCATCATCTTGACTATGAAGGCATCTTCAGATGATAGATTGCTTCTTACCATCACCTTGACTATGAAGGCATCTTCAGATAATAGCATGCCTCCTACCTTCATTTTGACTATGAAGGCATCTTCAGATAATAGCGTGCCTCCTACCTTCATTTTGACTATGAAGGCATCTTCGGATGATAGAGTGCCTCTTACCATCATCTTGACTATTAGGCATCTTCAGATGATAGGTTGCCTCTTACCATCATCATTACTATGAAGGCATCTTCAGATGATAAGGTGTAAAGACATCACAATTTCTTTCTTTGGGAGAAGTAAATATAGATGGACATATTAGATAATTGTCTTCCAAACCTGCCCATTTCAGCAGGATCACCTATCTAATGTGTATGGAGTCTCCCATCTCTTGGATTTCAACATGCCCAATCTCTTATTCCCTCGGGAGATTATTCCAATCTGCCTGTTGAAAAAACATGTTTTGATGAGCTGAGTGTGCATATTTCTGGTGATTTGGGAGGCATTTCTTTCAGCTGAATGAGCATTCACCAACAGAACCTTAGAGATCTTCTTGACATAGGACTTTATAATGAAGCCACCCACACAATTACAATAGTTGTTGGTCAATTGTTCTGTTCTTTCTGACCATCCACATGCACACCCAGCTCGAACCCATTGAGTTTGATGGGACCGGATGACCTTCTAAAATGTAAGATGGTGTCCCAACTGTAGCCCGATGGTAGATGTTGGATACAAAGAAGGGTCAGGCATGTTGAATCCAGTTGTTCTGAAAGGAAATTAGCCATCACCAGAGGTATCTGTCATCCACATATTTGCCTTCCCACCAAGCATGCATGTGTTTTGGGGGATGGTTGGGAAGAATAGTTGTCGGCTGATTGTGGGTTTGGCCGACAGCTATCTGAAGTGTATGGCCAGCTCTCAATATTTTCTGAACCTGGCTTTTTGGAGCCCAAAAAGAATAGGGGAAAAGATTTTCCAACACATTGACAACTTTCATTGTGTTATACCGACAACTTTTGATGGCCAGACATTGAGAGGACTACTCACCCCCACTGACGTACGTCCAGCTCTAGATTTTACATGGGATCATTTAGCAATAAGCATCAATGAAATGGAAGTCGTCCTCCAAGAGCGGCTTCTCTCAGAATGTAGTCTACCTATAGCACAAATTTTGCCGTACTGATGTCGACCAATCAGCTCCCAGGACAATGTGAACCAATGAAGGCAAATAGCGGATTTGCAGCGACACATTAACCCGTGAGCCACCGTTTCTTACAAATGTGCAGGACAGCAGACACAGCCGGGTCAAAAGCACAAGAATCCAGACAACACCACTGTGCATTCAACTACTATTCCGAAAGAGGTATTCGGAGGGAAGCCCAATTTTTTATAGGATTTAAAGACATTGAGTTTTTATTTTTGAAATAAAGAATACATACATTAGGGTGTTTCATTTTATAGAAAAACTTGTTATGGTGGCTCACCTGATTGTTGCCATGTGTTGGGTGCTCAATGTCTATCTGATTCACCCAAGTTAAAATGTGGTATATCTATATAGACTGGCACTCCTCACCTGGTTGTACGCAGAAAAAATATTTATTAATATGATGTATAAAAGCAATTAAGAAAAAAGCAATATTATTAAAAATGTAAAAAAATTTGTGTGTTTGTGCACAGCGATTGTAAAATAATATCTCGTTCAGGTAGCTGGATATTGAGCCATCCGTGGCGTCCCACGTGGCCATACTTACAACATCCAGATCTGCCGTTACCTGTCCTGGAGTCTTAACGGCCTATAGCCGCTCGTGCAGGTCCGGCTCCCCTTCTGTGGTCTCGCGGTAGGTTAGACACGTTGGGGGCGTGACGTCAATCCTTCCGCGTCCCACGTGTATAATGCCAGTCTTTTTCGGCCGGTCCGCCAATGGGGTATAACGCTTTCCACCTTTCCAGTTAAAAAAAAAGGTGTTCACTGTTAATCACACATATGGGATGCGGGTATCGTCCTTTCACACCAGACGCATTTTGGAGTTTGAGAATGACTCCTTCATCAGTGGAAAAAAAATAAAAAATGGAAAATTTTTGCAGACTTTGCTTACGCCCCGAGTCACAGTGATGTAAAAGGTATATACGCCAAATTTCAAGAAGATTGGATAATATTTAGGGGTTGCACACATTGTTCACTTTTATTATTACTCTCACTCCTGTACCTAGGAGGTTGGTCTAAAAACGACTTCAGTTTCAGAAATCCCAAACTTAAAATAATATTAAAACTAGACAGTAAGATGAATAGTTAGTATGATAGGGAAAACATGTGTTATATTAATCCCCTTTGAACGATGCAATCCCTTCTTCTGTTGGCTCGGTGACGACTTTTCTGTGATACTCGACGAAGCTCAACAAGAATTGTTTTTGTTGTTCGTCTCTGAACGATTCGTTAAACTTTTTTATCAGAGCGATTCCTCTTTCTGCGGTATCATTGACCACCTCAAGATGACTTACTGCAGAATCACTGCAGTATTCTGTCAAGTCGTGGATCCCAAACAATTCAAAGAACGACTTTGTTTTATTAGTAATTAAATCGCTCAGGTCTTTTCCTTCAAAAACTATGTTTTTACCCTCTAATCGTTTCATTTCCTTTTTCTTTGCAGGTTTGGTTTCAAAATTTTTTGTCATATTTTCCTTAACAGCCTGAGTAATACGTTCGTCCAAAAAAGCCAACCCTACGTTTGTTTCTGACAGATACCAAAAGGTGTCTCTTCGCAACTGTGAGAGCACTTTTTCTGACGTCTGCATCTGGGTAAGAGCTCAGAAGCTGCAGCATAGCCAAATCATTCTTTGGAGCCCATCGACTTACAATTGCCTCGTGCAAAAGGCGAACATATATGAGGCTGACAAAATGTGCAACCTGCTTCATTCCTTTCAATTCTGGTTGAGAAATATTCAACTGTTTAGTGAAGAGGACAATTTTAAGAGCATATATTGCCTTTGCCCCCCACTTGCTTGAGGCAGAACCCCTGGGATCCTGAAACTGAAGTTCTTTTTAGACCAACCTCCTAGGTACAGGAGTGGGAGTAGTAATAAAAGTGCTCAATGTGTGCAACCCCTAAATATTATCCAATCTTCTTGAAATTTGGCACATATGTCTTTTACATCACTGAGACTTGGGGCATAAAATCATATGAAAATCACATATTTGGAAAAATGAAACACCCTAACATACATGATATAAAAGGACCAAATCATTAAATGTCAAATATTTTTGAAAAAATGTCTTTGTTCGGTGCTGTACCTTTTAATGCCTGCAGGTGGAGCCATTTACTTTCAATGCATAAGAAGATAGGACTGTCCAACTACAGATTGTATTAGATCTGCATGCAAAGTGGGCAATGAATCGTGAATGTGTGAGCAGAAGCAATATTAATTTACTTTAAGGAATATTCCACATGAGTACAGCTCTGGAGTATAATACAGGATGAAAGTCAGGATCAGTGCAGGATAAGTTATGTATGTGACTACACCAGCAGACCCCTTCCTCCAGGGGTCCCATAGCAACTGCGTGGTCTGCCTCCGTTGGAGGTACACCACTGACTCTGCCAATTAATATTTTTATTTTTTCAGTGGAATCTGCATAACCCTCCATGCACACAACCATATCTGCTTTGCGGTCTACAAATTGCGGATTCACAAAAACAAAAATCTGGACGTGGTCCATGTTACATCCACATTTTTGCGCACCTGTTGACTTCAAGGGGTATGTGGTCCGGAGATAGTTTCTGTTAATACAAAACGTTCCCCTATCCACAAAATATCTGGGACCACCACTGATCACAGAACTGGATCCTGTGTCCACTTATGAATGAAGTGGCAGGTCGAGCGTGCACAGAGCTACTCTCCATGGGTCTGCTGGGGATAGTCGAGTACAAAGCTCAGCTATTTCCAGAAGTCCCAGAGACACTGAATGAAGCAGAAGGGAACATGAGTGACCTACCATTACATTTCTTCGGGGACATAGGATCCCCATTCTCATGATCATGGGGGACCCAGCAGTCCCCACCAATCAGTCCCCCACTGTAGGTGGGGAATAAAAAAAATAAGCCGAGCTGTAAAACCAAGAAAGGCCATCACTATCTCAGCAGCAAGGGTCGGACACCCCGCACCCCCATCCAGTTGACTATGAAGATTCATAAAGAGGCTCAGACACACCACTACTTAATAAACACTGACTTCTTTATTAACTGCAAGGTATCAAATGTACAGTAGATGTTCTCATTAGAAGTCAGGGCACTGGTCTTAAATGTGGCCCTGTTGACGATGGGCCTTTGACTCATGATGAGTCGGGCCTTCAGCACTCAGGAGAGGAAAAACCCCAGTGGAGGTAACCTCTAGGGAGCCATGGCTGAAGGACTGCCCTTCCCCTAGGCGGTGGAAAACCGGTGAATGTCAAGTAGGTTGACTTCTGCAGAGACCAAGCCTGGAATCTGCCTTTGATGCAGCAGGAAATTTACTTCTTTGGTGAATACATCTGTCTGCGGAAAGTCCGGTGAATGTCAAATCCAGTGATGAATGCAGAGACCAAGCCTGGAATCTGCCTTTGATGCAGCAGGAAACTCACTTCTTTGGTGAATACATCTGTCTGCGGAAAGTCCGGTGAATGTCAAGTCCAGTGGTGAATGCAGAGACCGAGCCCGGAATCTGCCTTTGATGCAGCAGGAAACTCACTTCTTTAGTGAATACGTCTGTCTGCGGAAAGTCCGGTGAATGTCAAGTCCAGTGGTGAATGCAGAGACCAAGCCTGGAATCTGCCTTTGATGCAGCAGGAAACTCACTTCTTTAGTGAATACGTCTGACTGCAGAAAGTCCGGTGGGTGAGCGCAGAGACCGAGCCCGGAATCTGCCTCTTGCTGAAGTGCAGGTCATCTGATCCTGACATGGTGGCCACCATGTCGCTGACTTCTGGTAGAGTCATCACCTCCAGCTGTATCCCATATTCATTGCAGGGACACAGTGAGACCCCCGCTCTGGTACAGTGATCTGCAGATGCAAAAAATATAATTATGACTGAACATGGAACAACGGAAAATGACATGTAAGTGTCACACAATTTACTGTATTAAACTTGGGCTCAAATTACCAAAACCCCTGCTTTCTTACACACTTCCATAGTTACAATTCTGTGAGCCATTGCTCAAGATGATCTACATATCAAGGTCAATGCAAGCTCCCCCTAGTGGCGACTGTAGGCAGTTAGAATTTTATCATTCTTATATGCCATGTATCAGGTGGTTTGGATAATTTTTCACTAATGTCTACTGCTCTGCTCATCTTCGTGGAGAATCTAAACCCTAAATTATTCTGTGATCATATTACAATTGATGACTCCTGTAACAAGGATCTTACCTTATTTAGGGCTCTTTTTGGTTCTTAAGGCCAATACCTTCTAGCAGGGGTCACTGGTGAAGATCAGGAGATGGTTTCTTCTGCACCTCATGTTGTCTCAGACCTCTGATGATCCGATCTGCTGCAATTGCCTTCCTAACCCCAGGCTGTTTTAATTTCCAGTGGTGACCAGTGGATACCGCTGTGTCCAAATTATACAGAAAACAATATCAATATACACAACGAGGATACAATTAGGCTACACCTCCCCCCCATAAATAGGTATAACTATAGACACAGCAAAGTTATGGGGCCCATAGGCTAAAAGGCCAATGTTTGTGGGGTGCGATTACCCCGAACATTTGGTGTTGTATAAGTACTTTCTACACATACATTTATTATCACATGAGAAGACATTATTACAATCAGTACACGGAAATGATCAAACTTTGGATAGTCACTGGTTACTTACCGATGCCAACAAGTCTGTGGGTTGTAGACCTGTGCCATGGGCCAGCGGTTGTAATCTGGGATTGGGTAGAGACTGCAGCTTTGGTGAAGTAGAGGATCCAGGTCTGTTTCGGTAATATCAGGCTTGTGGTCAGGGCGATCTCTTGGCCCATCATAGACTCCACATGTCATGAAAGACATGGAGTCGCTAATTGACCTTTTTGGGAAAGCCTGTGATCCTGCCATTCTGCAGGCAGGATATTAGATGGTCTCTCATCACGTCGTGCTGGAAGATCGCCGTGGGTTCACCGTCATCTGCCAGAAACTCAAAGGCAAATGCTATGGCGAACACCCCACAGTCATAGGTGTTTCTCTGCTGATCCACGTTGAGACATTTTAGATTTTTCAGGGGCTCATTGACCACTACACTGTAGATGTTATTAATCTGCTGGCAAACAGATAGAGGCAATTTGCTGGTCTTGATGCTGTCGGCCACTAGGATGTCGCCATTTTTGAAGCAGGTGGTCAGCCAGTGCACCCTGTCCTCGTCATAGTGGATTTGCACGGCCTTCTTTAGCACACTGTACCCTGGAAAGAGAATAGCAGCGGCGGGCTGCAGGCCATCAAAGTCCCCAAACTGATTCTGCAGGAGATCCTGGGCCTGATTAATGATGTCATCGTCCAGCATGCCTTCCTGGCCGCTGCTCTTCAGGATAGATAAGTGCTTTGGAGACAAGTTGTTCTGTGCTCTCCAAGTATAGGCCATCTCCACTTGTGATGTTCCCAGCTCCGGGCTTCCTACATCTTTGGTAGATGGAGCGGACATGTTTTCTGCCGCAGCTCTTTTGGCTGGAGGAAATGTCCCGGACTGACTGTCATTGGAGGTTGGTGCTTTCCGTTTAGGACTGGCTTTGGAAGCTTCACCAGATGCCTTCAAAAGGTCTTCAGCAGACTCAGCCATTTTCTTGTCCGATGTTTTAAGGGTCTCAAAATTTAAAGAGACATCATCCTTCTTTGCTGTGTGTTGTTTTTGACGAGTCTTTCTATTACATCGTCGATTACAGCTCTTTGGTGTTTTTTTAGAAGGTGGTGCTTTGTGGACAAGGAATGGCTCCACAGTATCAGCGTCCTGAGGTCTTTTTTGTGGGGGTTCCCCACTTTCAGTTTTTTCTCCCAGGGACATGCCTTGTGGTATTAGGGGCCCCTCATGTGCAACTTTTGGATCAGCAGTTGGTGTCTTCTCAGCTATGTCATGGCGGATGACGTGGTTTTTACGTCTTAAGGCAACTGACCTGAAGAAGCTCCTGACCTGTGTCATGATGGTTGATTTCTTGGCCAGGAAGCTGGAGTTCCTCATCAGAGTCCTCCATTTTTGATTCAGTTTCCTGAATCGGGTCAGAAGGAATGAGCCAATCGACATGCAGGATGAGAGAGAGTTGACCAGCAGCCGCCGATCAACATACCGCAGACGCCTATGAATCCTCATGGCGTCCAATCTTCTTTCTGAAGTTGTGTGCATCCAACATGGAGTCACACCTTCTCAAATCCATCATTGTGATGTCATCCAGTGACATCACAGCTGTAGGCCCAGTTCTAGAACATTCTATGCAAATGTGGTGACATCACAACACTCTGCCAGGATGAAGGCCAGATTATTTTAATATGTTAATGAACTAAGATATATGGATAGTGTTTGTTTAATGGATGCAGATTTTCAGTTTTCAATACATAGATTTTTACCTTAACAGTAAATTTTCTGCTTCACATTTTTAGTTTGATTTGGTGGCTGATTTTTTTTATTAATCTGTATAGTTCCAAAACTTTATTTACAGTGGGATGCGAAAGTTTGGGCAACCTTGTTAATCGTCATGATTTTCCTGTATAAATCATTGGTTGTTACGATAAAAAATTTCAGTTAAATATATCATATAGGAGACACGCACAGTGATATTTGAGAAGTGAAATGAAGTTTATTGGATTTACAGAAAGTGTGCTATAATTGTTTAAACAAAATGAGGCAGGTGCATAAATTTGGGCACTGTTGTCATTTTATTGATTCCAAAACCTTTAGAACTAATTATTGGAACTCAAATTGGCTTGGTAAGCTCAGTGACCCCTGACCTACAAACACAGGTGAATCCAGGTGTACCTGAGTGCACAGAGCAGGACATGGCGGCATTACACTGTGTCGGTCTGTAGAGCAGAACTGGGGTTTCTGCACTGGAAATGAGGGGTGCACGTCACACCAGAACACACATTACTGACAGCACACTCACTTCTCACCTAAAGTCATCGTTTTCGCAGAACTCACTCTCATCATCCTCTACAGAGGAATGAAATCCCAACTCCCGTGGCACAGAACAAGCCAACTCAGCTCCCATCAGTGAGACAACGTAGAGCGCTAGTCGGGACTCCGCGGCCAGAGCTAGCCACTGATGATGTACTGAGTAAAGGAGGGCCCCGAGGACAGGACAGAGGAAGCAGGGAGCTGGAAAGCAGAGCCTGAGCCCCGGACAAGGTACTCAAGACAGGAGCGAGAAGTAAGTGTAATTAGGAGGCGGCCTTTTGTCCAAGACTGGGCCCCTTCCTCCAGGGGTCCCATAGCAACTGCCTGGTCTGCCTCCGTTGGAGGTACACCGCTGACTCTACCTCTTAATATTTTTATTTTTTCAGTAGAATCTGTATAACCCTCCATGCACACAACCATATCTGTTTTGCGGTCTACAAATTGCAGATTCGCAAAAACAAAAATCTGGATGTGGTCCATGTTACAGCCACATTTTTGCGCACCTGTTGACTTCAAGGGGTATGTGGTCCGGAGACAGTTTCTGTCAATACAAAACTTTCCCCTATCCACAAAATATCTGGGACCACCGCTGATCACGAGAACTGGATCCTGTGTCCACTTATGAATGAAGTGGCAGGTCGGGCGTGCACATAGCTACTCTCCATGGGTCTGCTGGAGATAGTCGAGTACAAAGCTCAGCTATTTCAAGGCTGCTAATCTAGTGCTGGTCTAATCAAGTGCTGATCTGCAAGTGCATTGGAGATATTCGGGAGATACTCAGGAGGTAATCTAGAGGTGGATACAATCTAAACAAGTAAGATTTGTTTGTTTAAAAATGTTTACTTTTATTTTTTTTCTCCCTCTTTGCAATGGCAGACCTTGTTCTGTGCAGGAATTGTTGTGCTTTTATTTCAGGTTCCACTCTTCAGAGGTTTGGATACTGTATGATCTGTAGACAGCTCTCCATAATGCAACAGGAAATTACCTTTTTGAAATATGAGATTTGTAAATTAACCATTAAGCAAACTCAGACTGAGAACATTGCAATGCCGCTGCCACAGAGGCCCCCTAGAAATGGAAGATGGGTTACTGTAGGTTCTGGTAGACTGAGAGTTGTGGATAGAAGACATGTCCCACAGTCTGTGGCTCTCCATAATTCATGTGCAGCACTTTCAGAGTGCAAGAGCAACATGGCGGATTGCTCAAGCACAGTGGGTGAGAAACAATCATCTCCCATGCCTAAAGTATGCAAGACTGCAGCCAAAGACAAAAAGGAGAAGGTGAGGACTGATAGTAAGCAACTGTTGGTGGGCAATTCCATCATAAGAGGTGTGAAGTTTGAGGAGAATGGTGTTGTAAGATGTCTCCCTGGTGCTAGCAGGGATAGACGACGGATCCTTAATATTGTTAGGCAAGCAAAACAGGAAAGGGAAGTGGATGTTATTGTCCACCTGGAGACAAACGATCTGGCTTGCAATGAGGTTTCAAAGGTGAAAGAAGCTTTTCACACACTTGGAAAGGATATACGGGAGGTTGCATCAATTGTTTCATTCTTTGCAGTTTTGCCTGTGCATAACCTTCAGCATGACAGGGAGATGCACATTAAGGGATTCAATGTATGGCTTGGTGAATGGTGTTGGAACCAAGGGTTTGGCTTTGTGTCTCATGTTAGCTCTTGTTGGAATGGAAAAGAACTGTACAAGAAAGCTGGTTTGCATCTCTCTCTCAAAGGAACGAATGTCCTCGGTGAACAGTTCCAAGTATTTGCTAAGTAGGAACTTAAACTAGGAAAGGGGGGCAAAAGAGTGATAATCCAGCAGTCCGACTGCCCCCCGGAACAATGCCAGAAGATGCCAGTAGCACAAAGGTTAAGAAATGACAAGCTCAGATTCTTATCTTCAAATGCTCGCAGTTTAGGGAATAAGATCAATGAACTTGAGGCTATAATGGCATCTGAGAATATAGATGTAGTGGTTGTTACTGAGACGTGGTTCAAGGGGAGTAATGACTGGGATATATCAATACCAGGGTTCTCTCTATGAAGGAAAGATTTTGTGGTTTGGGTTACCTTGCAGCTTGATAATCATAAGGTAACTCGTGTAGGCGTGACATATAGACCACCTAGCCAAGTCAAAGAATTAGATGATCTACTAGCTGAGGAAATAGCTAAAATGACATTAAAGGGGTAAGTTATCATTATGGGAGACTTCAATCTTCCTGATGTAAACTGGAAAACCAAAATAGCTAGTTCTGCCAGGAGTACAGATATTCTAAATTTCCTACTGGGATTATCTCTACAACAAGTAGTTGAGGAGCCAACCCGGAAGGAGGCCATTTTAGATTTAGTATTCACAAATGGGAATTTGGTATATGATATTACTGTAGGGGAAAGCTTGGGATCTAGTGATCACCAGTCAGTGTGGTTTACTATAAGTACAGTGACTGAGTCACACCACACAAAAACAAAAGTTTTAGATTTTAGAAAAACTGACTTTTCTAAAATTAGTTTAGTGGTATACGAGTCCCTATCAGACTGGAACAGTTTCATTGGAGTCCAGGAGAAATGGGACTACTTAAAAGTGGCACTATTGAAGGCAACAGAAAATTGCATTAGGCTTGTCAGTAAAAGCAAAAAAAAGGAAAAGACCACTGTGGTACTCAGCAGAAGTGGCCAAAATCATTAAAAACCAAAAGATAGCATTTAGGAATTATAAAAAAAAAAAAAACGAGGATGACAGGCTAATTTACAAGATTAGGCAGAGAGAGGCCAAACAAGTTATAAGAGCTTCTAAAGCACAGGCAGAAGAGAAATTTGCTCAGTCAGGAAAAAAAGGCGATAAGGAATTCTTCAGATACATAAATGAAAAAAGGAAACTAAAACAAGGAATTACAAAATTAAAAACAAAAGAAGGCAGGTATATGGAAGAAGATAAAGAACTAGCCGACTGCCTCAATGAATACTTCTGTTCAGTCTTTACGAAGGAAAATGAAGGAAAAGGACCTCAGTTAGGAAAGAAGACTAATGAATCTTTTGATGCTTGTGTCTTTACAGAGGAAGAGGTTCTAAGTCAGCTGTCTAAAATCAATACAAATAAGTCACAGGGGCCTGATGGGATACACCCAAAGCTATTAAAAGAGCTCAGCGGTGAACTAGCAAAACCATTAACAGATTTATTTAACCAATCACTGGCAACAGGAGTCGTCCCAGAAGATTGGAAATTAGCAAATGTTGTGCCGATTCACAAGAAAGGTAGTAGGGAGGAATCGGGCAACTATAGGCCAGTAAGCCTGACATCAATAGTGGGGAAATTAATGGAAACCATACTTAAGGAGAGGATTGTGGAACATCTAAAATCCCATAGATTGAAAGATGAAAAACAGCATGGGTTTACTTCAGGGAGATCATGTCAAACTAATCTTATTGATTTTTTTGATTGGGTGACTAAAATAATAGATGGTAAAGGTGCAGTAGACATCACTTATCTAGACTTTAGTAAGGCTTTTGATACTGTCCCACATAGAAGGCTTATCAATAAAGTGAAGTCTTTGGGCGTGGACTCCCATATTGTTGAATGGATTAGGCAGTGGCTGAGGGACAGGCAACAGAGGGTTGTAGTCAATGGAGTATATTCAGACCAAGGTCTTGTTACCAGTGGGGTACCTCAGGGATCTGTTCTGGGACCCATATTGTTTAATATCTTTATCAGCGAAATTGCAGAAGGCCTCGATGGTAAGGTGTGTCTTTTTGCTGATGACACAAAGATTTGTAACAGGGTTGATGTTCCTGGAGGGATACACCAAATGGAAAAGGACTTAGGAAAACTAGAGGAATGGTCAAAAATCTGTCAACTAAAATTAAATGTGGATAAGTGCAAAATAATGCACCTGGGGCGTAAAAACCCAAGAGCAGAATATACAATCAGTGATACAGTCCTAACCTCAGTATCTGAGGAAAGGGATTTAGGGATCATTATTTCAGAAGACTTAAAGGTCGGCAGACAATGTCATAGAGCAGCAGGAAATGCTAGCAGAATGCTGGGGTGTATAGGGAGAGGCATTACTAGTAGAAAGAGGGAGGCGCTCATGCCGCTCTACAGAGCACTAGTGAGACCTCATTTGGGGTATTGTGCTCAGTACTGGAGACCATATCTCCAGAAGGATATTGATACTTTGGAGAGAGTTCAGAGAAGAGCTACTAAACTGGTACATGGATTGCAGGATAAAACTTACCAGGAAAGATTAAAGGACCTTAACATGTATAGCTTGGAAGAAAGACGAGACAGAGGGGATATGATAGAAACTTTTAAATACATAAAGGGAATCAACAAGGTAAAAGAGGAGAGAAGATTTAAAAGAAGAAAAACTGCTACAAGAGGACATAGTTTTAAATTAGCGGGGCAAAGGTTTAAAACTAATATCAGGAAGTATTACTTTACTGAGAGAGTAGTGGATGCATGGAATAGCCTTCCTGCAGAAGTAGTAGCTGCAAATACAGTGGAGGAGTTTAACCACTTTAACCCCGCTAGCTGAAACCCCCTTAATGACCAGGCCACTTTTTACACTTCTGCAGTACACTACTTTCACCGTTTATTGCTCGGTCATGCAACTTACCACCCAAATGAATTTTACCTCCTTTTCTTCTCACTAATAGAGCTTTCATTTGGTGGTATTTCATTGCTGCTGACATTTTTACTTTTTTTGTTATTAATCGAAATTTAAAGATTTTTTTGCAAAAAAATGAAATTTTTCACTTTCAGCTGTAAAATTTTGCAAAAAAAACGACATCCATATATACATTTTTCGCAAAATTTATTGTTCTACATGTCTTTGATAAAAAAAAAATGTTTGGGCAAAAAAAATGGTTTGGGTTAAAGTTATAGCGTTTACAAACTATGGTACAAAAATGTGAATTTCCGCTTTTTGAAGCAGCTCTGACTTTCTGAGCACCTGTCATGTTTCCTGAGGTTCTGCAATGTCCAGACAGTAGAAAACCCCCACAAATGACCCCATTTCGGAAAGTAGACACCCTAAGGTATTCACTGATGGGCATAGTGAGTTCATAGAACTTTTTATTTTTTGTCACAAGTTAGCGGAAAATTATGATTTTTTTTTTCTTACAAAGTCTCATATTCCACTAACTTGCAACAAAAAATAAAAAATTCTAGGAACTCGCCATGCCCCTCACGGAATACCTTGGGGTGTCTTCTTTCCAAAATGGGGTCACTTGTGGCTTAGTTATACTGCCCTGGCAATTTAGGGGCCCATATGTGTGAGAAGTAGTTTGCAATCAAAATCTGTAAAAAATGACCGGTGAAATCCGAAAGGTGCTCTTTGGAATATGTGCCCCTTTGCCCACCTTGGCAGCAAAAAAGTGTCACACATCTGGTATCGCCGTACTCAGGAGAAGTTGGGGAATGTGTTTTGGGGTGTCATTTTACATATAACCATGCTGGGTGAGAAAAATATCTTGGCAAAAGACAACTTTTCCAATTTTTTTATACAAGGTTGGCATTTGACCAAGATATTTATCTCACCCAGCATGGGTATATGTAAAATGACACCTCAAAACACATTCCTCAACTTCTCCTGAGTACGGCGATACCAGATGAGGGTCTGAGGGTCTCCGCAATCATTACATGTATGGCCAGCATTAGGAGTTTCTGCTATTCTCCTTATATTGAGCATACAGGTAATGAGATTTTTTTTCTCGTTCAGCCTCTGGGCTGAAAGAAAAAAAAAATGAACGGCACAGATTTCTTCATTCGCATCGATCAATGTGGATGAAAAAATCTCTGCAAAAAAAAAAAAAATGGAGGGGAAAGGCGTCTGCCAGGACATAGGAGCTCCGCCCAACATCCATACCCACTTAGCTCGTATGCCCTGGCAAACCAGATTTCTCCATTCACATCAATCGATGTGGATGAATAAATCATTGGCGGGATTTTTTATTTTTATTTTTTATATACAAAGTGTTTGCCAAAGCATAGGAACGCCGCCTCCTCCTCAGCTCGTATGCCTTGGCAAACGTATCTTTTACTGCAGAGTAGAAATCTCGTCTTGCAGCGCCGCATACACCGACTTGCGTGTAATCTGACAGCAGCGCAATGCTTCTGTCAGAATGCACATCAGTGCTGCAGCTAGTCGATTGGTTGGTCCACCTGGAAGGTAAAAAAAGAAAAAACCAGGCCGCAACGCAATAATTTTATTAACTCTGGAACAGAACATATAAACTTTAACTTTTTGAACTAAACATTAACCTTTTTGCTTACTGGTGTTTGTTTGTTTTTTGTTGTTTTTTTTTACCTTTATAGAACAAACCTCTCCTTCCCCATGGGTCAATGTGCAAAGCGCAAATCACCCAAAGATGTGGCGAAGTGCGTTATGCACTTTGTCCCAGGTGAAAGGAGACGTTTGCAGCAGCTGTATGTGAATGGGCCCTAATAGCCCTGTGTGCCTGTCCTGGTGGGATGTGATCCCTATGCTAGGTGTACCTGTGTGTGGTACTTCCGGAAACACTCTCCAAAGCATAGGGCAGGGTGGTCAGGACAGTCAGGACAGAAATAGGGGGTGTGACACCTTATTCCACTCCTGCTACAGACACGACATCTTTTTCGGGGTGACGGTTGGGTTGAGGTACCAGGAACGACATTGGGGAAATGTCGCTCGTGTAGACGGCTAACTACACTGGTGGATGGGGCCACGGAACCTCCTGGGCACAGGAGGTTCTCGATGATATCTTCCGCAAATTTGAGGAAGGATCCAGTTCTCCCAGCCTTACTGTAGAGAACAAAACTATTATACAGAGCCAATTGAATTAGATATACAGACACCTTCTTATACCAGCGTCTGGTGCGTCGGGAAACTAAATACGGAGACAACATCTGGTCATTGAAGTCCACCCCTCCCATGTGAAGGTTATAGTCGTGGACACAGAGGGGCTTTTCAATGACACGGGTTGCTCGCTCAATTTGTATTGTCGTGTCAGCGTGAATGGAGGAGAGCATGTAAACGTCACGCTTGTCTCTCCATTTCACCGCGAGCAGTTCTTCGTTACACAGTGCGGCCCTCTGCCCCCTTGCAAGACGGGTGGTAACAAGCAGTTGGGGGAAGCCCGCACGACTAGTTCGCGCGGTGCCACAGGCGCCAATCTGTTCTAGAAACAAATGCCTAAAGAGGGCCACACTTGTGTAGAAATTGTCTACATAAAGATGGTACCCCTTGCCGAATAAGGGTGACACCAAGTCCCAGACTGTCTTCCCACTGCTCCCCAGGTAGTTAGGGCAACTGACCGGCTCCAGGGTCTGATCTTTTCCCTCATAGATCCGAAATTTGTGGGTATAGCCTGTGGCCCTTTCACAGAGCTTATACAATTTGACCCCATACCGGGCGCACTTGCTTGGGATGTATTGTTTGAAGCCAAGGCGCCCGGTAAAATGTATAAGGGACTCGTCTACGCAGATGTTTTGCTCAGGGGTATACAAATCTGCAAATTTCTGGTTGAAATGGTCTATGAGGGGCCGAATTTTGTGGAGCCGGTCAAAAGCTGGGTGGCCTCTGGGACGAGAGGTGCTATTGTCACTAAAGTGCAGAAAACGCAGGATGGCCTCAAATCGTGCCCTGGACATAGCAGCAGAGAACATGGGCATGTGATGAATTGGGTTCGTGGACCAATATGACCGCAATTCATGCTTTTTGGTTAGACCCATGTTGAGGAGAAGGCCCAGAAAAATTTTAATTTCGGAAACTTGGACGGGTTTCCACCGGAAAGGGTGGGCATAATAGCTTCCCGGGTTGGCGGATATAAATTGAGTGGCATACCGGTTTGTTTCTTCCACGACTAAGTCCAAGAGCTCCGCAGTCAAGAACAGCTCAAAAAATCCCAGGGCCGAACCGATCTGAGCTGTCTCAACCCGAACTCCAGACTGGGCGGTGAAAGGGGGAACTAATGGTGTGGCTGAAGTTGGGGACTGCCGATCAGGGTTTGCCAGCACCTCTGGGATTCTAGGGGCTCTACGGGCCCGTCTGTGCGGTGGCTGCGACGGGGTAACTACTGCACGTGCCACCGTACCAGCTTCAACTGCCCTTCTGGTGCTCGCCACTTCACCATGTTCTACGGCAGTGCTGGTACTAGGTCCAGGATGGGCTGCGCTGCTGGTGTATGCCTCACCACGTAATCCGACAGTGCCAGCCCAACTCTGCTGCCCTTGAAGCGGATCCTGCACAACCTGTGGTCTAGCGACACGGGGCCGGGTACGCCTGGTGCTATCAGGGACCTCAACCTCCTCGTCCGAACTTTGGGTCAGAGAGCCACTGCTTTCTACAGGTTCATATTCTGACCCGCTAGATTCATCAGATGAGGGTTCCCATTCCTCATCCAACTGGGTCAGAAGCCTGTAGGCCTCTTCAGAAGAATACCCCCTGTTTGACATTTGGGCAACTAAATTTAGGGGTATTCCCTGAGACTACCCAAGAAAAAAAGCAAGCCTGTCTTACAAAGGGGAGGCTAGCGAAGTACCGGAGGCCGCTGCGGTCGATAAAAAATATCAAAACTGATTTTTTTATCGCCGCAGCACGTGTAAAGTGAATGTGCAGTGATAAAAAAAACAAAACTTTTTTGTCACTGCGGCGGGGGCGGGCGTGGGTGAACGCACGTGTGGGCGACCGATCAGGCCTGATCAGGCAAATACTGCGTTTTGGGTGGAGGGTGAACTAAAGTGACACTAATACAATTATAGATCTGACCGTGATCAGTTTTGATCACTTCCAGATACTATAAAAGTACAAAAGCTGATTAGCGATACGCTAATCAGCGAATAAGTGACTTCGGTGCGGTGGGCTGGGCGCTAACCGATCCCTAAACTACCTAACCAAGGGGCCTAAACTATCCTAAAACCTAACAGTCAATACCAGTGAAAAAAAAGTGACAGTTTGCACTGATCACTTTTTTCACTTTCACTAGTGATTGACAGGGGTGATCAAAGGGTTAATTGGGGTGCAGGGGGTGATCTGGGGCTAAAGTGTGGTGTTGGTGCTACT